>NW_009717209.1:4609-10216 GCF_000703405.1 Apaloderma vittatum | reverse complement strand
ACCAAAATCCGGCTGAGCTAACCCAATACAGTCCACCCCTCGCCTCGGCAAAAGACATTGGAGAGTTCAAATCTACTCTGTGATGATAAAAAAGCCATTATTTGTCCATGCACAGTATGTCCTGCATTTGGTGACCATGGAGAACACCTTGATAAAACCAAAGAGATAATTAAAAAAAATAAATATAAAAACTAAGCATTTGATTTGGAAACCATTTTAAGGTGGACAAAATCATCAATATCTATCTAATACTATTCTAACCAGTCCCTTCAGGCTTCTCTCTTACACAATCAATTCAATTGTTTGGTCCACTGAGCTAGGACACACTTTGTCAGAAAGGGCTTTACAAAGCTGTCATGTACAAGATCGTTCTTAGCTGGACTGATGTCTTAACTAACTTGAAAGTGAAGTGTTGGGACTGAAAGAGAGGCAAGAGGATATATGAACGGGGCTAATAACCCAGCATTTGCATGTTGAGATGCTGTTTGCATTTTCCAGTTTCTTTACTCAAAACCACTGTTACTTCTTTCCTCAAAGCCACTGTTACTTCTTTCCTCACATTTTGACGTTTTTTTCTTGAGGTAATTTACCACTCATCAGTCTTGAATGGTGCTAATCCTCCTCTTGCTTCTTGCAAAGCCTGCTTTTCTTTTCTGCAGTCATCCACTGAAACGTGCCTGTACAGTGGGAAGGACAGCCCTTTCCTTCTACCTACACTTCAGGCTCCAGGATTTTACCATCTCAACGACAGCTTCTCTCAACTTGTACGTCCACTGTTTTGGGTTTTTTTGTAAAGTTTTGTATTTTTTTCCTACTTGCTGCTGGCTCTTCACATTTAGCACATTTTCAACAGCACAGATAAAACTTCTTACTGAACAAGTAGGAAAAATATTAACATCAAAAAAATGTACTCAATTGAAAACCAGCTTGCAGTGGGCTTCACATAGGAGTTTACACAAGTGACATCAGTGTCTGCATTTAGGCTGCCTTTCCTAGCTTACTGTGCCCAACTTCTTATTAATGTTGGTGAATCATTTTTATCACCCCTTTATTAGCTTTTATCAGCTCCTTTACAATGTCTGGGATACAAACTTTTGACAGTGCACTTTCCCTGCTGGCTAGCTAGTGTTCAGAACGAGCGATAAACTTTGCAACCACAGAACAGTAAATAAGCTACAGACAACAATATCTACAGAAGCTGCTGTAGCCAAGAGAAAAAGGATCTGGTATGTCTTTTTTTACAAAAGTCTACAAACATATTTCTCTACACTGATGAAGAACAGCATTGGTAAAGATGTAGAGTAGTATGTTCAAGAGGAAAATCCTCAAGAAGAGATACATTTTTGTACCATCCTGTCTGATGACTAGGATCATAACTAGGTCAGCTAATACAGCAATGTGATCAGTAGGCTATCTGCTGTAAAAGCACAACAATAAAATATTAAAAAGGCTTCAAGCTGAAAATTATTTTCCATTTAACAGGTTACGTTTCTTTCAGGAAGGAAAGGCCAATTCTTAAACCCCCACACGCAGTAAAGCAGGTTTTCAATGGAGTCTGTTGCGACGCTGATCCTGTTAAGCAAAAAAACCTCAACCAAACACAACAAAACCCCACCCAACCAAACAAAAACCCCACACATCAAAATCAAGAAACATCTACTTCAAAAAACTAGGAAACACCTGACCAAGTTAACACTCGAGCATCAGAATATCAGCTCTGAGGAGTTAATGGCAGAAACTCCATGGAAAAAATACATGTAGGACAAACACATTCAACAAAGAATGGATAGATTGGATGGATTCAGGCTACCACAAAGCTGCAGCCTTCCTGTTGAAGTCTCAATTCTCTTTCCTTCTCCCCCCACTTTTTCCATCACCTGTCACCTTTGCTGCTATGTAGAATTTGCCTCCAAGCACTATAAAAACGAAAGTTAACAAATGCTTTCTACCTCAGCAGAACAGCAGTGTGAAAAATAAGAGGTGTCTGTATCCTTTAATTAAATCATTAACCACCAGTTGCACAGCTTTCTTTGATGTAAGTCTTTAATTCCACATTCCTCAAGGCTTTTGTGTTGCATTACTACAAGTCTCTTTTATTCACTTTGGTACTAACTCAGTAGTCATGAGGATCATGCACACATCAAGTTCTAATACAACTCACTGTATTGACATTCATGGAATTAACAACTTCTCCCTAGACAGTCACAAGTTTAAAAAAAACCCAAAATACCAAACCCCAAAACTATTCAGATTTCCTAATATAAGAACGTAATTTTGCTTTAGAGAGGTAACTACAACAGACTCTCAACCTGTTAAATCCATACAGCAGTGAAATTTTTAAAAAGCCTATCATACATACACCAGATCATCTCTCTGCACACCTTAATGTGAAGACAAGTCATATTAATGATGAAAAGCAAGCAGCCAACCAGCTAATTACAATAATTGCCTATAAGAAGCAAACTCTAGTCAAGCAGAGTTCTCACACAGCTTGGGTCACATTAATTAAAATGACAAAACAAATAAACACGGTCTCAGCTGAACTAGAGAACCTACTCTGCTTTCTCCTTGCCAGAGCACACAATTAATTAGACTCTCCAGAAAATATAATCAGCACCTATTTAAAAGTTCATGTTATCAATCCGTAAAATAATTTGTTATACAATTCACAATATTCCACCACTAAATTATTACTACATGGAGCATGTGTTTTCTACCAACCAGCTAGAAAATATAAGAGACATATG
This sequence comes from Apaloderma vittatum, assembly GCF_000703405.1. Lineage (NCBI taxonomy): Eukaryota > Metazoa > Chordata > Aves > Trogoniformes > Trogonidae > Apaloderma > Apaloderma vittatum. The sequence goes on along the minus strand of NW_009717209.1, from coordinate 7,469 downwards.
GAATTGTTAGTCAAGTATAAATATATTCTGTTTGTTCAGAAACATCTGTGATCCAATACACTAACTAAGGTATCCCATTTTTATCACAAACAAAAAACCTGAAACAAAGCAAACATACCTCTTTTGGTTTTTGGGTTTTTTATTTGTAAAACACAAGTAACTTGCTCCCAATCACAGAAAACAATCACAAAGAGAAACTGCCACAGAAACACCACTCTCCTAAATGGCATTCAATGTTCTATCATCAGATCATGCTGCCTTAGTAACCCTAGTACCAACATGAAATAATTTAAAAGGCAGAATTGGCTCCCTGCCATTCATTGTAGAGTTAGGTGAACTTAAAAAAAAATAAAATAAAAGAGCTACCATGGAAGGATGCTGAAAACAACCATCTAGTTTGGAAAATTGAAAAAAAAAAACAACCAGCCATCTGCTAAAAAAAGATATTTTTCATTTGACTCATTCATACCTGAGCTGATCAAATTGTAGCACTATTTAGTACATAAAAACTGCTGCAAGACTTACAGGTTGCAACTACTGAATTCAGAGACTGGAAAAAGTTACACCAATTTTCAGTGATATACATAAGCTTAAAAACATTCACAAAAGAGTTTATTAGCACTTACAAATTGTATTCTAACAAAATTATACGAATGCTTAAAGAAATCCTGTCTGAAAGCTGCCTCAGACGACACTAAAGACTTGCATTTAAATCTACATTACTTACAACTAATTAGAGAGAATGGTTGACCTATTAAGATATAATGAATAAATTCAGCAAACCCAGTTCAAAGATTGAGGCACCAAGATACAGCCACACAGCTTCAAACACCTAGATACTACCAACTTCTTAAAGTCAATATGACATATTTTATTTCATGTTGATTCCAGTGCTCTTCAAACACCATTAGTGAATAACCAGCACTAGAGAGATACTAAAAACTAGACATGCTACTCAGACATCAGAAATGCCTGTCCCCAAAAGAACCCTTTTATGTGAAATAATGCAAAAAAAAGTAAAATAGACTAGAAGATAGTAAGTCTGTGCTACCTAATGGTGCATTTAACAACAGTTTTACTAATGACCATAGTGTTTAAGGGGCCTCACTTATGAGATTAAGATAACAGTATCGCCCTTTTAGTAGTAAAAAAATATTCCCAAACACTTAGTTACACAGCACATTTTTAAACAGTAAGTACATTTTGTTCATTAACAACAGTACTTGCTTGCCTCCTCAAAGAAAGATTTTGAAGAAAGTTGGTAGCCTTCACAAAGAAATTGAATTGCCTCTTCACACTGAATTTTGTGGAGGTATACTGGGAGAATCCACAAAAATATTTCACTTGATTGGGACCGTAGAAAAAGAAAAGCTTCCTTCGATGCCCAAACACACTCCTATGATCTCCTGATTTCAGAATCGATGGCGTGGATAATTCACTTGATACCGAGCACTACACCTGCACTGCACATCATGCTCTGTTTTGGAAAGAACATGGGTTCTGTTTTCCGATTCTGAACCCTCACGTTGGTGGGGAAGCGTCACGGTGGGATGAAAACGGGCAGCACCGCTCCCTGAAAACCCCTGCCCGCACCGACAGTGCCTTCAGGCAATGGGAATGGTTATTAAAAATGAGACCTTTACCTATTTCAGCCTTTTTTTCCCTAGTGTCCACATTCACAAAACGTCATCAAGAACAGAATAAAGAAAGGTGCTGTTGCCGCTCTTTTTAACACAGACAGATGCTGAAAAGGTGGAGTAACAAGCCAAACACTTGCACTAACGGGTTTAAACATGAAAAAAAGAGAAGAAAAGGCATGTAATTCTGCATTAAGCAGTCTTGTTTAACTTTAGCACTGGCCACAGAAGAGGAAATCAGTTGCATAAATACGTATTTCATTATTTTGGAAAGAAGCTGTGCGCAGGAGGGAAGATTAGAAGGATTCCATTGCAGGCCCAAAAAGCTCTAGAGCAACTGGAGTAAAAGAGCTGATGCAAAGAAACATATATTTTACACACTTACTGCTGTATCTAGCACTAGCCATGAGAAAGTAGCTGTGTTCGCACACACAGATGTGTGAACCGTTGAAAATTATGAAAACCACCTCACACCTCAAAAAAACCAAATACTGCACTCCGAACTCTCACGTGGTCAAAGCTGTTGGGAAAGTATGCTCGCTATACAAGAAGCTCACAGACGACCTTCCCGCTCCTGGCAGTGGCGAAACTGTGGCAAGTAATCATATTTCTGTAAAAGGTATGCTCAGAAGCAATCTGCACAGCTCAAGTAAGATTGTCGTAACCTACCACAGGAAGCTCCAGACCATAAGATCTGAAGTGTCAGGATCTAAGCCTAAGAAGTCCAGCTAGGAAAGCCTCAGCCGACTAACACTTCTCATTCAAATGTGAAAAAATGAAGGGTGGTGCAGTTTCATGGGACAAAGATGATCTTAAAAAAAAAAAAAAAAGGGAAGGGGTTGGAACCCTCAATACTACCACCTCACCCAACCACATTCCTTTTGTCTCCAGGCTTGCAAGAGTTTCGGAGCTCACTGGGGTGCCATGTTGAGGAGGTTCAGTTCACTAAGCTTGCAGAAAACTAACCCAACAAAAGCAATGCCCATTTTCTTCAGCGTTAGCGAGTTGAGTCAACTTTAGGAAGGACCGACGTGGTACCAAGTTGTCACATGGGAGTAGATGTGGTTGAGAGGTGTGGGCACAGGGAACAGCAACACCTCCCCTGTGGGTGGCAGAGCACCATCTGATTGACTTTGGTGTGCCGGCAGAGATGGGGAGCAGCACCAACCATTGGGGACTACACCTATAGGCAGATCATTTCTACCATATTTCACATTATACCA
>NW_009717209.1:0-4578 GCF_000703405.1 Apaloderma vittatum | reverse complement strand
AGCGGTTCAAACTGAAAATAAAACTTTGACCTAGGCCAAAACCAACTTCAAAAAAATCTTCTTAAACCTGAAGCAGCCTCTACGTAAGGCTGGACTGGAAGACAATTAGCAATTTCATGAAGTTTTAAAATCTTCTTTTGTTTCCCTTGGAAATACAAATAAAATTATATTTCCTTCTAATGGAAATCCCTTCCAAAATATTTCATGCAATCAGAATTTGTATAGATATAACAATTAATGAAACTGAACTATAGATTTTTTACAAGATAACAAAACAAAGTGAAATACTGGAGCTTTACAAAAAACGTGGGTTTTTTCAGTTTATTTTCAAAAATAGCTACCATCAAAAGATATCGCCACTAAAAAAACCAAATAATTTGTTCTACAGTATTTTTAACTGCATGCAACAAAAGAATTGCCTTTCCTGGCTAAACAAGTGTCAAGAAGGATATTTTTAGAACAGCTTTAAAAATAAGAGGTCTCCGAGTTTAACAACTACAATACACAAATGGAAATAGCATTAATGGCTTAAGCAACATAAATTAACAAAAAATTCAGAAACAAACATTTTGCAACCAATCAGTTTGCAGATATCCGAAGAGACAAGAAGCAAGTCTCCTAAGCCACCAAAACTTTTCAGAAGAAGCCACTCTTCTACTAAGCAAGTTTTGTATAATCAAACAGGCTACCATTGGACAAAGCTCTTAATCCTATTGCCTTTTGGGAAAAACATCATAAGCAGAAATCTCTTTAATATCCCCACAACATTCAAGTATTTCAAGGTTGTGTTTGATCTTCCTTGCCACAAATAAATCACAAAATTTTAAGGAAAAAAAGACGAGAGTTTATCAAAGTCATTGTCTTTTCTACACCTGGGTCAACCTTCCCCCACCACTCCTGACATATGCTTGTCTGTGGAGATGATGGAATCTATTAATGGACATTTTATAAGTAAGTTAAGAAAGTCCGTGTTCACACTTCACTCTCCCTAGCCATACAGAAAAAGGTCTAACAGCAATGTGAAATCATCTCCCCTGCTACCATTTAAACTCACTACCTGTGGCTGCAACTGCCATAATCCTCGAGAACAAGTTACTTGCATTCTTCTCTGCATCAGATTTGACAACTTCTATCGCTTTTTTAAATAACCTCTTTTGGTTTTTCCTCGGTCTTTCCTCAAAGCTCTGATCTTCTAGCCTTCATATTATCCTTATCATTCTTCTCTAGACTCTCCTCTGCTAGACCACGTATTTCTTCAAGCTGTGACCTGAGGACAGACATGCTATTCAGCTAAGGCCTTTCCTCTGCTGTGCAAAACAAAAGAATTATGTCACTTGTCTTTTGAAATATACCCCTGCAGATTATTAGCTGGATAAGAAGCATCTTGTAGCTGGATATGAAGCATCTTGCAGCTAAAGTTTAACCTGTCCTCACAATTAAATAGGATGTCATTCACAGACTATAAAATTAGTTCAATCACTGAGCACAAATGCAACCAAACATAACCGAGATCCAACATAAAAAGTATTTCCAAAACTACAAAACCAATGAGTAAACTCTTCAGAGAAATAGAAACTTGAAAGTTATTCTAATTCCCTGCATGACAGGTCCCCTAAATGTTATTTTAACAAAAACAACCCTGGTTTTTCTTGGCATACCTATGTCACTTTCTGAGAACCCACCACTTTATACTATAAGGTCAGAGCAGCCTTTTCATTCTATGCATTTTTTTATTCTTCTTAAATCTGTTTTGAAAGATTGAGGTTTCTAAATATATAACTAATATTCATGTAGGATAAATTCCAGCATTTCTGCCTAGAAAGCAATCGACTGTCCAACAGATCAGGCCCTCACTTCACAACCTCCAACGTAATTTTTGTCTTCCAAAGAGCAGTTGAGGGCACGAAGCTCCAAGTACAGAAAATCCCATTTGAATTATTTAATATTGGTGTAAATAATTTCTAGCAACAAGAACAGAGCCTTTCCTCCCAGCTGTCACACACTCCTTACTATATCAACAACCCCGTAATACTCTGAAAACCTTCCATCCAAACAATCTCTCGTCCCGAGAATTCATCCTAGGGACGAAGCCAACCTACGTGCCTGCGGACGCCAGCACACATCCCAGTCCTCCAACGTCAGCAACTGGACAGTGAGCGGAAGAAGAAAACTCCTGATAAATTCACTTGCCCCTACCCTTTTCAAACCCTTATGCCTCCAAGAACTACCTGTTTCCTAAATGCACTGTATGAGTGTACTCGTAGCTACTCTTATTAATCTTGAATAGTAATACAAAAAAAATGCTTTAGCAACTATTATGCTCTTATGTAATGACTTCATTATTAGAAGATTTTTAGCATCAGGAATTAGGCTACTGAGGCAACTTCTGAAGAACTGAATTCATTATTTGATGAAGAACTGGCTATGAGTTGAGTGATAGGGCTTAAAGTTGTTTTTCAAAGCCCCAACTCTTGAATTCACAAGTGAGGTTGATGTAGTTTCAACCAACACAGACACGCGCACTTACAATCGTCATACAGAACGTCTTCTTCAGCAGAGGACTCCAACTTACATGTTTGTGTAAAACAACTTCAAGATCTGTCAGATTCTTGTTGATCACCCTCTTTTAAAACTAGAAACTGAGCATGAAAGTGAAGGCTTTCCTTCAGGAAATCAGGGCAGTAGCTCCCAAAAGATTTCAGAGGACTAACACTTTTCCATTTATCTCCTCAAATTAAGTGAGGTTTTGCTCCTTGATGGGCTTCCAGAGCAAGGTTACTTTTAAAGCTTAGATTTACCTTGTCTTGAAGGAACGAATCAAAATACTAGAACACGTACTTCCCTTAAAGCCATGAGTAAGTTAGAAGCACTTTTCTGACTGAGGTCACTTTTAATTTGCATTACACCTTATGTTGCCTTGTTTTTCTATTAAGCATAGTTTTCACTTTAACTGTATCGGCAATTTTTGGTCTTGAATTTTATTACAAGTACAGGTTTAGATGAAGTAATAGGTATACTTATGCAGTAAAAAAAAAAATCTAATTAATTATAACTTGAGGACTTTACAACTTTAGCTGAAAAACAAAACCATACAAGAAAATAAAAATTCTAGCACCAGCTCTGTGTGTTTCAGTATTTCCAATGTATAAGAAGTTTGCTTTCAAGTAATATCAGAATACCCACACACACTTCCTTAAATATATGCATCCATACTTAAAACATCCCAACCTCTCTGGCTGGCAGGTGTTCCAGATGTAAGCCTGCTTCTCTCCCTACCTCTCTCTCTCATGTAGGGATGTAAGATTCAGGGTTGGGGGAAAAGAAGCTACACTATACAATTTAGCATTTGGAGTCAGATCTAACAAGCGACACAGGCTTAAACATTTCTGAAGTGACTTATGGCAGTTTCACAAACAACCTCCTCCAGTATGAAAACTGATTTTAGAAAAATCTTGCCTCCTGCCACCGCTTTCCCCTCTCCTCTCTTTTGCACTGTAGTTTATTTACCCAACTCGGTTGTATTGATATTACTGTTTCTAGGGCCACAATACAAACCAGTTATTGAAATAGTTCCCAGAGATCATTTCTTTTTAACGGCAGAAATAACAGAAATTCAGTTCCATGCACAATCTGGGTGATAAAAGTCAGCAAGAAGCTTTTTAACCTCATTTTGCCACTGAAAGAAAGCATTTGTTAAACTCCACTCTATGTACTTAGGGTTCTCAACCAGCGGAGAGTTTCTCCTTACTCAGGAAAGCTAGGACTGGACTTGCATTACTCAAAGTATTTAATCACCTTGCTGGTTAGGTGTAGAATACATGTATACTGCTGAGTTTCACCTGCCTTCAGCAAGTAAGCCAGTAGCTCCTTCAGATGAGGGAATCAACCTCACCTCGCACTAGCATCGACAGAGGCAGACTCCTTCCCCATTTCTCCTTTCCGTCTGACTACCCAGCATGAGCTCTAGTACTTGTCAAAGTTTCTCAACTCATCAATTCCACATTAACCCAATATGCTGTAATAAACAAAATGGATAAAGAGACACATTTTTTTTTCTGGCGAGCTGGGCGTCAAACCGGACCCCTCTGTGAGCTGATGATGGAAGCCAGCTCCTTTTTCCCCGCTGAGCAGCAAAAAGTCATCACCCCACTGGGTTCGGTACCTCACTGAGCCACAGGCCTCCACTAAAGAGGCAAGAGATCCCGTACCCATTACAAAGACATGCGTGGGGATAATCTCCAGCCCAAGTAATCTTCAGCGGCTAAGGCTCGGTACACAAAGGCAAAGCTCCTGGCATCGGTGTGGACCTCCAGAACAGAGCTGGTGCGGGGCAGCTGGCAGGTCGCTGCAGATTCGGCGCCTACGGGATTCTAAGCTGCGGAACACCCCGTGTGGCGACCTTCTGACAACGTTATGGTTTATTCCACCTCCTGGAAACGCTTCAGAAGCGTTAGCAACTTACGCTCTAACCCTGGCAAAACAGGTAGCGCCACTCGCTCCCCGTGGCGTTGGGAAGTTCAGTAACGCGGCCCAGCACACAGGAAGCCTGGCAGAGAGGCACCGGCCGGAGGCCTGACG
>NW_009717208.1:0-223 GCF_000703405.1 Apaloderma vittatum | reverse complement strand
TTTGGGGGGTAGGAGCCCCTTTTGGGGGGGCTAAACCCCTTCTTTTGGGGGCTAAACCCCCTTTTTGGGGGGTGGGAGCCCCTTTGGGGGGGCTAAACCCCCCCTTTTGGGGGTTGAACCCCTTTTTTGGGAGTATTCACGCCCATTTTGGGGGCATTCACCCCTTTTTGGGGGTATTCATCCTTTTTTGGGGGGGATTCACCCCTTTTTTGGGGGGATTCAC
>NW_009717207.1:16877-22915 GCF_000703405.1 Apaloderma vittatum | reverse complement strand
TATATATAATCACAGTCTTCATAGGTTTTTTTTTTCCCCTCATGGCTCATGGATCTTCTACTCACTTATTCGTACAACCAAAATAACCTCCACTTTATGTGTAGGCATCCATCTATTATGATGAGAAATGTCTTTACCTAAATAGGTTTCAAAGAGAACAACTAAACTTAAACAATGAGTTAAGAGTTTCTGTGCAGACTAACGGCTTCTAAGAAGTGAAAACATGCAATCGTTTCTCTTTTCTCTAGACAATACAGGCTGATATTCCCCGTCGTGCTCCATATCTTTTCAGAGCACTTCAATTTTATGGACCATGTAAGAGTATCAGATTAGCAAAGGACAACCACTTCCAAGTCCTGTAGCAGTAAGCTGAAGTTAAGACATTATAATGAAATCACCACTTAACCTTATACGCAAAAGATATTTGATACAAGTATCTGACCATGCTTAAATACTTGAATCCAGAACATTTCACCTACCCTTTGTTCTTAACACACGCATTTTTCAAGTGAATGTAGTTGGATGGAAATATGCCCTGAAAAAATAAAATAGATCAGGTAAACCCAAAAATACTCCCCTTACATGAAGGGTGTACCATTTCCTATGCAAATATGTGCTGAATTAAAAATCCACCAAATAACTACCAAAAAAAAGGCATAAAAAATAACGCAATATATACTCAGTACAGATCTAATGGAAACTAAAATGCCATATTCAGTAAAGCTTAAAACCTTCAGTACTTCATAAAATTAGAAGATAAACACATAGAACACGTAGAAGATTGCTTGAGCGCTCACTTTACCTGGATGTATTTATTAATTAATCCCACCTTGACAAAAAACAGATCAATTGTGGGGGGTAACACCTTAACAATAGCATTTTAAAAACGGGATCATCAGATTTTTTTCAGGGGTTTTCAAAGTGAAGTAAGATAAATAAAGTTAACAAATCTCAACTAAAAAAAATTAAGAAAGTCAAAATAGAGTTTTATTTGGAAGCTACTATGCCCTGCAGCGCACGGGAAAGCCGTGGTAGATGCCTACCAAAGAGCCTCAGTCTTGACAAAAATGCTCCTTCTCTCACCGTTGTTCTTTTGAATGTACAGCATTGCTGCTCTTACAGCGCGCTAACCTTTGTAAATCAGAACAATAAACGAAACAAAACAACTCAGCTTCAAGCTTCTGGCTCATAACGTTAATACGCCACAGCATGTTGCATAATGCGTTGAGGGAAAATACAGGTATGCACAGCCGCATACAGCCTTCCTTTGTGCTGATGATGCTCCATTTTAGACCTTCAACAAAAGGCACGTTGACTACTTAGAGGCAACCGCCCTTGTAAATGCTCTTGCTCCTCCGTAATGTAAAGATGTTCAGAAGAGCATCTCCCAAGGTCAGCACGACGTAGAGCCTCGCACTTTTAACAACGTGCCCCAAAAGAGGATGGCTGCATATGTGTGCTTACTGCAGACCAGCTGCCACATATAATTTCTTTGAGTGTCTAAGCTGGCTGAATGACAAGGGAAGAGTCTTGACCGAGCAATACCAGTAAGAAGTGGAGTAACAAGGTGCTCTTATTGTTTTACTTTTGGAGAGACTCTTCAAAAATCCAATTCAGAAAAGTGTCTGCATTCACACTAGAAAAGCCGAAAATGTGTATCTCGTCTCTTCACACATCAAGTCGTGTTTAGAAAACCTATTCATAACTTCTATCAACACATTTGACAGACCACAAAGCAAGACTGACAGCAAGCATGTGGTGAGAATTGCAACAAAAGCCACAGAAGATGTAATAACAAATCCCAACTGCTCATGTCTTATAAATCAAATTGCAATATAAATCAATGAGGTCAAAGCAGTAAACATCAGATTAGACTCTGTGGCTAAATTTATTGTTCGCATTGACCTTCCATGTAAAGCAAAGGAAATTTATGCAAGCAGAGGCTGCAGGCTTAGCCACAAAAGGCCAATGACTTATGACACCCTAGTAACTATTCAAATTAACTTTAATATGTTGTGCCCTGTTTTGCAACTGAAGAAGGTTAGAAATGAAGGAAGAGAAAAAAATACTGAAGCTTACAGTGTGGGTTAAAAGAGCAACATATGATTAAAAATCTTTTTTCAGTGGCTTTAATAAGACTAAAATCTCTAGTACTGTGTGGAGGGGGAAAAAAAAGGAAATTTTGAAATGGTTTCCCATATAAAACCCAAAATCTTTACAGTCACAGAGGCATGTCACCAGGAGAGATTAAGAAAAGAGAAAGACAAATAATATAGGTAAAGCTTAAACATATTCAGCGTGAATGAATGCTGAAATATGAATTTCATAATATTTCATGTCTGAATGCAGAAAAAAAACACCAGTGAAGTGTGGTTTTGAGTACTATTAGCGATACTAACATGAAAATCAAAGACTATACCTCAAAGAAAAGTAAGATGAACCATATATCTTACACGACAATATATATCTTTTATTCAGTTGACACTCAGCATGATGTTTTTATAAACCAACTGTCTCCACTGGCTGCTCTAAATTAATTCATAACATCAAGAAAAATATGCAGTCTAGCCAACTTTATTTACAATTTTCATGCATAATAGTCTTTTCCCTTTAACTTAGCTTCTTCTGTATTCACAATCTAAAAATCAGAAATACAAGAAAATACACCAGACCCTCAGATTTGTGAAGTGTAGCATCCTACTATATAGGAGCATTTCAGAAGTGCAATCCATGTCCAAATCTAATTAAAGTAATATCAATAATCTAACATTAACGTCTAGTTTTCTAAAACTATTCACTACTCTAGTGAGTATCATACTTGCATGGAAGCTACAAAATTCAAAAAAGTAAATACATATTTTTGCCGAAGAATGAAAAAACTGCAATTGACCTTTACCTTAACATTGGGGTTTTTTAAGGCAAATCCTCTGTACCATCCTGTGAAGAAAGAAAATTTTGCTTTTTAAAGTATGCAAATAATTTCTATATGTAAAACAAATTTCATCTTTCCCTTTTGGACAGATACAACAATTACACAGTGCTGTCAGGCTGCACTCATTTAAAAGACTTTACATACAATGAAAGGCATTTTGTTTAAATCAGCTCATATTCAGATGATTTAATTCACACAGTTTCAGGAATTTAACCCTTTATCCCCCAATATTTCTAACAATGTAACTCAGGTACATTTTACATTAGGTAACACGCTAGACAAAAGGGAAATGGCTTCATATGCATTGTAAGCATTCACAAATCTTTTTTGGAGTTCATGTTCTAAATCTATCCATGACATTAATGTACAAAATTTGTAATATACCTGATTCAAAAGAACAGATCCTATGCTTTCTGTGATAAATTTTTTTAAGCAGATTAACAGTATGTAATCCTGATACAAAACCAAAAAAAAAAATCTATATAATTCTAAATGATCCAAAATTATAAGCAATGTATAGCCTTAGGTAATACATTGAGGAGACAGATTAGGAAAAAAAATACAATTATATTTCTCTTACACAAGTAATGGACATTTGTCAAAATCAAATTAGCACTCTCTATCTCAGAAGAGAGGCAGAAGAGTACTGCTTTAAGATTTAAACTTGCGACTTTGAATTCATTTGAAAGGGTCTTGATGGCAGCCAGGCTTCCTTAGGAAATACCAAGAAAGCAGAAGAATCACAATGAGAACTCTTTGCTGTTTTGACTGTTATCCTCTATGAATGTCTGTTAAACAAAGAGATCAAATAAAAAGAATGAACTGCAAATTAATTATTATAGGGATTAGAGCTCACTGGAATTGTGAAAAAAAATGAGGAGGACAGAATGTGTTATATTCTTGACTTCAAAAACATGTTAATTTAAGATAATAAAGGAATAGTAATGGGGTTCAAATCAACAGTACACAAAACTTCATTATCAAGGAAATTCCAATGTGTGAACTCACCATCGCATTTCTCTAATATTTGAACGGTGTCTCCAATCTCCAGTGACAGGCCATGTGGGACTGTCCCTCGAAACCCAGCTATTACTGAAAAAGATAAGATTCAATTATTTACATTAAAATAAAAATGATTAATCTTCCTGTTAACAGTGGAAGTGTTAGAACAAACAGGCTAACTGAAATTTAATAAGCTGTAGAAAGAATTAGAGGTTAAGTGACTTCTATGAGGAGAAAATGTAAAATACTTGGGGAACTTGGGAAAAAAAAAAAAAGGAACACATAACAGATCTACTACAAAAAAATGAAAAGCTTGTACTGGAGAACACTGTTAGGTAGACCATGAAGGACAGAAACTGTTTTATTCTAAATGCTTGCACTAAAATATATCAGACCTCAGAATTCTGCAAGCTGAAAGTGCCAATATTTTTATTGCCATCCATATGACCCACACGCCACAAAAAGGAAAACCTTATTTCACATTTGCTTAATGGATGCTATAGACCCAACATTCCATATAATCCCAAATGCAGGGAAATGGTTAGAGGGTGGAGACCAGTAAAGTGTACTATTCACTAAAATACGTTCAGTGCACACACAGCCTCCCCTAGAGCCTCCCCCTCAAACCAGAGAAGCCGGGTCATGAGCTCAGGCTGCGACAAGAGGTACCGAAATGGGCTTCCCTTGCTAGAGATAAAGCGTGCCTCAGAAACAAAGCATACAGCAGAAGTTCCCAAATACTTAAAATGGTCACGTTTGAAGTTTTACATTGTTAGTGCTAAAAAAAAAAAAAAAAAAAGCCATCCTTTTTTTTTCTTTTTTTTGCTCAGAACAAAAATATAATAGTCAGAAGTCACTCAAAATCATAGGATCATAGAATAATTTCAGCTGGAAGAGACCTAGAAGATCTTCAAGTCCAACCTTTGTCCCAGCCCTGTCAACCTACTAAAATGTGTTCCCCAACGCCACATCTACCCGTCTTTTAAACACCTCCAGGGACTGGGACTCAAACACCTCTCTGGGCAGCCTGTTCCAATGGCTGACAGCCCTTTCAGTAAAGAAATTCTTCCTAATATCCAACCTGAACCTCCCTTGGTGCAATTTAAATCCATTTCTCTTCATTCTATCACTCGCCACTAGGGAGAACAGACCAACTCCCGCCTCTCTTAATGCTCATGTCTACAAATGCTAAAATTCCACTAACATGCCAGACAGCAATTCAGCTGTTCAATCCTTTGCTTAGAGGATTTGAAAATCTGAAGTAAAACTTTGCCTAATTTAGGCCACGAGACCAAGCAATAATGCTTCTGATTCTCTGTACTGGAGCTCAGTTTTGAAGTTGAAAACAGCGTTCTACCAATATAAGGATAGGGGCACGATAAACTAAATTACTTGGTGTTCTAAGAGCAGTCTTGCTGCTACCAAATATCCATCCATCTAGATGAGAAAACACAAATCTCAGAGCAGAAACAAACACAAGCTAACTCCGGCGTGAAAATAAATCTTTATATCTGAAAGCCAAAAGGAAAGCCCATGGGTGCGTATATGCATAGGACACAGGGTTCTTAACATAAACTGCTCTTCCAGCAAAGGACCTCAAAGGTTTTTGAGTCACAGCAATCCATTTTGGCGGCTCTTGCTATCTGAGGTCTCTCCCGCCACAGGCAGAGACCACACTCAAACACAATATAAACTGTCAACCACCGCCGGGGCTTGTCACATCGTTCATCAAAGGCAGCAGGCGAGATTAGCTGTCAGAAACCACAAAAAACTGAAATTGCATTTGTGTATCTTTGCCAGAAAGTCCCAGATTTTAAGAGCAAAGCAACAGGATATGGTTTATACTATAGAATGGAACGTATAAAATTGTACAGAAAGTACATTTTTGCCCTAACTTTCTTCAGAATCGGAAGGCTTCATAACTCTATCAACTCAGTCATCACCTCAATCGTAACTAAAATATCACAGTGCTTAACCCACGGTCTTTAGTTATTCCTTCAAAAAGAAAAAAACAAACTCTGAGATCATGTGCCCGGTCAGTCCCTAAGAATTTGATATGACAGCTGACCAATATTCCAATATTTGTAGCATTGAGCTTTTTTCT
>NW_009717207.1:0-16846 GCF_000703405.1 Apaloderma vittatum | reverse complement strand
TGTGTTTTTATTCCCCTCCCCCCCCCCCCCCCAAGCTTGTGTATTGAATCAATCCCTACTCATTTTGGTGCTCCTCCAACTCTCCAAGGTATTTACACAGAACTAAAGTAACCTGAGATAAGCGTTACAAAATAAAAAGAGCTACTTTGGTTCTCCCGCCATGATCAAGTCCACCATTTTTAAGAGAGTTAGTTGCAAGATAGCATTTATGCATTCGAAAAGCTTGTCCAACAGTTGAAAAGTTATATTTTTTTAAATTAATTCTTACACAAAGATCTAAAAATTAAGATGGCTTGTTAACTATGAACAGATTAAAATAAAAGATTTTCTGAATATCAATACAATGTATATCTAAATTCCTCTGTGGCACTGGAATGACAGAAGTCATTCTGGTCATGAGCATGCAAGAAGCAAACCTGAATTATGAAGACTGTCAAAATAGCACCTAGAGCCACTGAAATAAAATTAAGGAATTAACAGAAGCAGCATGCAAAACCACTCTAAACCAAATCCTTATGTGTTACTATACTTGTGAGATGTCTTATTTTTAAACTCCATGAGACAAAAGGAATGACAATAATTTTCTCCTTAAGAGCCAATATATTCTGTCACATTGTTATGATATGACTTTGCTGTGACATTCAGTTTTTATTACTTAGTAAGTAGATCTGTTAAAGATCTTTTTTCTCTTTTTTTTCTTTAAGAGAATGTTCAAAAAAAACTTTCAGGACAAAAAAAGACTGAAATCTGACACAGCGTAGAAAATAGCTAGAATTAGTTTTAGAGCATGTATGGAATAAAAAAAAAATATACCTAGAAATATCTTCTAGAAGGATGGCCCACAGAGCACCAGAAAAAGAACGAAAGAAACGAGGGCATCACCTGTAGCACTGAGCCAGCACATTCACCCAACTGACTCACAAAACTCTGGCTAGATTCTTGCAAAGGTCTTGCAGAAAGGTCAGGCTCAAACCAGGCAGTCCGTGATCTTTAGCAATGCTGCTCAAAATGAAAATGCACTGCAGAGCGGCAGAGAACTTCATGCAAAGCAGAGGAATCCACAGATAAATGTATCATGTCAGTGTTTACTCAGCTAACTTTGTACTAATCAAGTTGTGGTACAGAATCAGGACTGAGATAGAAGCTGGCTATCCCCATCTCTTTAGTTTACCTGTGGGGTATATACATAAGTAGACTGCATGGAGGATAAGGATGAAGTCAGGAAGAAGATAGTTACAGCTGCATCACAGATCTCAGGGTTCAGCTAGGACACTGGGTTCTTAACCAAGCCATGACAAAAATCTGATGTCCTGCTCCTCCCTCCACAAAACTGGGAGGAAGTGTCGATCTGCTGGAAAGTAGAGAGGCTCTTCAGAGAGATTTGGACAGCCTGGATCGCTGGGCCAAAGTCAATCGCATGAGTTTCACTAAGGCCAAATGTCAAGTCCTGCACTTTGGCCACAACAACCCCCAACAGCATTACAGGCTTGGGGAGGAGTGGCTGGAGAGCTGTCAGGACCTGGGGGTGTTGATGACAGCCGGCTGAACGTGAGCCAGCAGTGTGCCCAGGTGGCCAAGAAGGCCAACGGCATCCTGGCCTGGATCAGGAATGGTGGTGTCAGCAGCAGCAGGGAGGTGATCATGCCCCTGAACTCGGCACTGGTGAGGCTGCACCTCGAGTGCTGTGTCCAGTTCTGGGCTCCACAGTAGAGGAAGGACATCGAGGTGCTGGATAAGGTACAGAGAAGGGCAACTAGAATGATCAGGGGACTAGAGGGTAAATCTTATGAAGAGAGGCTGAGGGATCTGGGACTGTTCAGCCTGGCGAAGAGGAGGCTGACGGGAGACCTTATCCCTCTCTACAGCTACCTGAAAGACAGCTGTAGTGAGACGGGTGTTGGCCTCTTCTCCCTAGTGAATAGCGATAGGACAAGAGGGAACGGGTTCAAGTTGCACCACGGGAAGTTTAGACTGGATATTAGGAAAACCTTCTTCACTGAAAGGGTGGTGAATCATTGGAATGGGTTGCCGAGTGAGGTGATGGAGTCACCATCCCTGGCCGTGTTTAAAAAACAGTTGGACGTGCCACTTCAGGAGATGGTTTAGTGTTAGGGTGGTGTATGGCTGTAGGTTGGACTTGATGATCTTAAGGTCCTTTCCAACCTTGATGTTTCTGTGATTTCTATGATTCTATAATGACCATATTGTTCTGCAATACTTTGCAGATGCTCCTTAATTCTTTCTCCTATTAGTAGTAAGTGTATAATTAAGCTCTCTGCAGCGATAGTGGCTTAAGCTGTTCTCAATCTAACTTGAGAACAGTACACATTTATCTCACTCATAGAACTCAACTTTTTACACATACGCCATTCACTGAGTCTTATGCATCAAATATGCACTATTTTCATTCTTATAACAAAAGTAGCTGGTGTGGTTATCACCTTCGTTCACCTCTATTGCAACTGGATAGCACAGACCTTAGAAAAAGAGGACAGACAGGAGAAAAGAAATCCACTCTAAATATAGCTCACCTACCCAGTATCTGCAGTCTTTGCAGATGTGCAGTCCACATGCGTGTCCCCAGGAAGCTAAGTATCAAAAGCACATATATATATAGATATGGTTTTTTATCATTGTAGTAACTGAAGGTCATATAAACGTCCTGTTGGTGTTTCAAGCACAAGCACAGTGATTAATGTCTCTTCAGTCACCTCTCAGCCACAGGAGAAACATGGAATTCCGCAATAAAAGTTTGCAGGAAAATATATTCTCAGAAGTGTTTTAGAAACTCAGCTCAAATACAGAAGCCAGCTGGTATTATTAAATATTTTCTTGATGCCAAAGGGTATCAAAGAATAAGCAAGCAAGGTAACAATGTAGGACACAAAAACCTAATCCATATAGAAGGTGAAATCATACGGTAAGAACTACCGTGATCTGCAACATTAAAGCAGCTTTGGTTTTAATGTCAAGCTTAAAATGGTTAGGGTATCGCGGATGCAGTCAATCCCAAGTAATGAAACAGCCCATTTCTGTGAGAACTATGGCCAGAAAATCACAAAGAACCTTTATGAGATAACCAGCTAAGTTACCTGTCTATTAACTGCTAAAATTAATCAAATGTGCTAATACTTTCTTAATACTCTTCATTTACCTTTCAACAGAACAGAGTCAATTCAATCAAGAATGTGACATAAGCCATCACAAGACATCCCTTCTATGTGTTCGAGAAAGTTTTTCTCTACAAGGACACGTGTGAATAACCCAAAACAGGTTTCCAATCCTTACCTTTATATCAGACTGCCGCTGCAATTACAAGAGGAAACAGAAGGAATAATCTGATGGAGCTCTTATGTTCAGCTTCTAACAAGAAACTTCATCTTTCTGCTCTCATCTAAATCACTGCCTCTCCGTGCTCTCTGCTCAACAGATTTACATATGCAAATGCCTGGCACGTAAAAGCATCAATTCCAGCTCAAGGTCTTAATTAAAGCCTAAACTAAAGGGGTTTTTTTTTGGTGCAGGAACTCACCTGCTGCTCACCTAGAGCACAGAGAGCATGCTGTTCTGAAAAAATAAAACACGATCCTTTTCTACTTGCAGCTAGTGCATTCAAATCTTATAAGTGCGTTAGCATTATAAAGATGCATTGAAGACTCATCAAGGGCAGGCTGAGTTTCATCACTGGCTTAATGTTTTGTTAGTAAGATGAAAATGTCTCCTCACAAAGGGTGCAATGTGAAAGCTGCTCAAGATGCCCCCATCACAAACTGAAATTAAGCTCAACCCTACAAAAGGAGACACAGTTCCTGGCTGAGTAGCAGGACATATATATAAAGGAATCAACTGCAGTAGAAGCATCATCTACAGCAACTACGAATAATTCAAAAACGAGCATCTGTGCCACAATAACAAACTCAGGTTTCACAAAACAAAAACTACTCCTTCAACTGAAGAAAGAGCAGGGAGAAAGGACATGGGGTACAAAAATGTAAATTACTTTAATAATTACTTGGCCATACTGTGCATCCTAAATGCTGAAGCAAAAAATAGACTCAGGTTCAGTGCCCTAGGTCATGATGCCCTGACTATCAGAGGCAGCATATGAACCCCACAGAAATGTGGTAAAAACACACTGGAAAATAACAGATTTAGACAGTGGTTGCACCATGTCAAGGGGACTGGCTTTGAAGGGGAGCAAGATGCTCTGATGGAAAAGAAATTGATTAGCTGGTAACAGGGGTGAGTGGCCCACTTCAAAGTTTTGCTTGGGGTTATATTATTAAAAATTTTATGCCTGGAATAACTGGAGATCTGCACATAAGAACTATTGAGGCAGATGTTGCTCCTTTCCTCCCAACAGATGACCAGAAGCTATTATTGATTCCAGATATTAACTGCTATTACTGAAATCAGGTCGTCTAACTGGCAAAAGCAATTTTTAGAGCTTTTATTCTGGACTTGAAGTGCCTTTTTTTTCACCAGATTCAAACTTTCAGGTACCATCACTTCAAGGGGTTTCTTTTCTATTCAACAGCTGAAAAAATAATTAAAAAAAGCTGTAATAAACTAAATCAGGGAGCTTCTAACATTGTAAGGTTATTACATTAGTTAAAACAATCATTTACTGCTGCATTTTTAATTTATGATGAAAAATTGAGCTTGTTTTTATGCAGTTTTTTAGCCAATGAGTAATGATGTGCTCTGATTCAGCAGTCTTTATTGCGAAAACATAAAAACCTGTAATATGTACTTACTGCTAGTAAATGCAACAGATATCTGGCGCTGTAAGGAGCTGCAGAAAATGTAACATTAGAGAGAGCATGTCATCAGGACAGCCATTTAAAAAAAAGACCAAAGACTCTACCCAGGATACTGTCTGTAGACCTATGTCTGAAGCTACTGGCCACTGGCTAGCAGGACAAGCATCCAGTGGTCCAGCTCTCAGTATTTTGAAGCCTGGGGATCTCCCGAGTCAGATACAGTATATTTCTTTGTTCAACAAAATCTGATGGATTTTTCTTTTATGGAATGGGTTGCCGAGGGAGGTCATGGAGTCACCATCCCTGGTCGCGTTTAAAAAACAGTTGGACGTGGCACTTCAGGAGATGGTTTAGTGTTAGGGTGGTGTATGGCTGTAGGTTGGACTTGATGATCTTAAGGTATTTCTCTGTTCAACAAAATCTGATGGATTTTTCTTCTATGAATTTGCCTAACCAGGCTCCACAGGCATGATAATGTGTCCACAAACTCACAGTAAGCTTTCCAGTTAAAATATGCTTCACGGAAAAAAAAGTCTTTCTTTTATTTTACAGTGCCACTTAAAATTTCATTTCATGTCCCCTTGTTCTTGTGGGAAAGTCTTAATAAGCAAGCTCTTGTCACGCTTTCTGCACCTCGGCTGTACTTTATTTCCGGGATGAAGTTTTTCCTTCTCAAGAGGAGATGAAGAACCCTTTTAGATTTCTAAACAGGCAGAATTTTCAGAAGCATAAACACACAGAGGCATCTTTGCTAATGCAGAATGGCTAAAGCTTACTATAAAAGGCCATGCACTGAGCTTTGCCTACCTATGAATTGATCTGGATGCAGTGGCATGATGGAACAGCTACATGCTCATGCTTCTAACACACAAGTTAATTCAGGCATCTGTTCAGTAATGCACTGTGCTGCCTACAGATACCCTAGGAGGCTTGCTGCAGACCAAAAACAAGTTAATGAAGACAGCGACACAAAAGCCTCGGGTGGGGTAATCCATCTAATCTCCTTTCAATAAGCACTATACATATACGTATTTATATATATATGGATGTTAGTTTCAGTAAAAGAAGTGATCCTAAATCTCTTGCAGATTACTGAGGATAAACACTCTCAAATTTATATTGAAATGAAAGAATGTGAGTTCTTTCACCCGTTATATGCACACCACAATTAAAAGGATCAAACACAGCACAGATGATGACAGACCAGGATTCCTAAGCCACGTGTGGCTTTTGAGCATCTGAAATGCTGCTTATGTGTAGCACTCAGTTGTTCTTAAATGATGAGTGCCGGCATGGAATTTTCCTAAAATGAACATTAACTGAACAGCTATTCATGAATATACCTCAAGACACATCAAAAATCATGAAAAAATTTAGTATCAGCAATCAAGCTTTGAAAACCTTTATTAAAGTAGAATATTGAGATAGAACTATTCTTTGCTTGTCTGAAAAACAAAACCAAATCATGTGGAATTCCTACTACTAATAGCATGAGCTATTCAGACAGGTAAGGCAAATGCCAAGTCTGAAATACACAAAGGACACAGAGCTGCAGCAGACTGTATTCCCTCCTGTGCTAGTCTCAACATTTGAATTCAGCAAGGTAATCACTTTTAAATCCCCGATTAAAATGCTACCAAAAACTACCAGACAATTCTAACACAGATAATCAGTTTAGTGTGACTGTCTGGACATTTGTCAAGCTCTCCTCATCCAGCATCTCAGCTAAAGGCAGGAACCTTATCATTTCTTTGAGAATAGTTTGATAAGTTCTACCAATATCTGCAAACATTTTTGCTCTTTCCAGTGGCAAAGAGCACTAACTAGGCACTACATCTTAGAAAAGAGCAGCAAAAGTAACAAGTGATGGCACCTATTTGCTGTTGAGAATGGCTGCCAAACTAGAAAACCAAAACTGCAATAATTCAGCTTACACCACAAGGGTCCCTGTCCTTGCAGGTATGAGTCTTCACTAGCTGTTTTTCTTCTTCTATCAAAGCTAGTTAAGTCCTTTATGTATCTTGAACTCTTGTTGCAGCTCATTATGTCTACACGTTGACCTTCCAAAGAGCAATTTCTTGATTTTCATTAGTTCCAGAATTTAAAAGTAAAAAGAAAATAAAACAAAAAGGTCTTTCTAAGACCAGAAAATCTAGTACACCTGAGACTCTATGAACAGATCATACAGCTGCTCCCTATGAATTCGCTCAGGAGTCTCTATCTCTACAGAGAAGGAACAGCAATGCAAAACCTGTCAGAGGCATCAGAGTAAAAGGTGAGGTAGACTCAGTACAATCAAGCACAGATTTCATGCATTCAATCAAATTATATTAAAGAAACTAGTCTACATGCAGTTCAGTCAGCTAAACTTTTGCCTTTTTTAGAAGCAGATCAGGTCTCACAATCCTCTAACTTAAGGTTACAGGTGCAGTACCAATGTAGTAAGTCTGCCATCTTAAACAGCAAGTTCAAGTGGATTCAGCGGCATTTTCCTTCATTACTTGGAAACGGCAACAGCTTAAAAAAATCAGCCAGTAGAAAGAAGTGGAAAAAAGTAGATTAAGTTAAGATGACATTATCTATGAGAACAACCTTTTTTAGTTAAAAATAACTATGTTACTCACTATGACTTTTATTAAGACTAAGTATTTCCAAAGTTCTAAGCATATTAAAACTCTGTTAAGTAATTGCCTTAATTTTTAATAGTATGCTCAAGAAAAAGAGATACTGCTTTTTAACTTAAAAAACCTTCATGTTTTGTTCATAACTTTTGGGGAACCAAAGTTTCTGATTAAAATCAAATAAAACACCAAGGTTTTCTGTAACTTCCTCTAAGTGTCAGGTATGGTAAAGGGAGGTTAATGAGTTCACAGTATAAGTGAGCTCCATCAAAGCCCACCAAGCCTTCTGTGACTGCAGATACCAGACCTCAGAACAACTCTTCAGTACATTTTGGAGTTCATTAAAGTATAAGGTGGTACTCACAAAAAAACCCCAAAAGCTAAATTTAAGAGACACAAAGTTCTGCATAATTTCCACGTCCATGGTGCTACTTTTGCATAGGCTGGAAGGTTCGCTGGATACCTGCGTATACCGACAAAGTCAGCAGAAATTGAAGGGGAAAATCAAATGCCTCACAATCATAGACACAGGAGATGTCTCCCAGAAAACCCTTTTTTTCCAGAGCAATACAAAGACACGTTATTTTAAAGTAAGTCTTGAATAAGTGAGTACATACTTACAATTTTATGCTGACTTAATGCAAGAACAGTGGGTACAGTCTAAAGTCTAATGACCACACATCTCCCCATTCTCTTCCTTCCTCCCCCAAATCAATACAACACATGCTGCTCTGAACTTGGGGGTGCATAATTTCACAGCCTTTATCAAACTGCAAGGAGCACCATGCAAACTTAAGCTCAGAGGAGTTGTGGTCTTGTGAACTGTAAAGAAAACAAGACCGCTGTGTGAGCTGCAGCATCACTCTTTCACCAAGTATCAGAGCCACCCAAGAGGAAGACAGGTAACAGTACAGAAGCTGAGAAATTCCATGTGTTTAGTACCAACGAGTCTGGCAAATGAGACTGGTTCTCTCTTAATACTTTAGTTTACTCCCATCCAAGTAATAAATAGTATGTAAAGACACCAAGAAAAGCAGAGCATAGCTCTTCTTCACTAATGCAGAAGAGATAGAGCACTCATCTTCCACAGTAAAATTTTTCTAAGAGAGAGGCTCATCAAATGACCTTATAGGTGAAATATTGTCTAATTTTCTTCTATTTCCTTTAAAAGAACAGAGTGTTAATTCCGTACTTGACCTGCCACCAGTGGAAGACAATTAAAGAATATCACTGGAAAACCAGTGGAACTTAAAATCAACACCACCTGTAATTTTCAATGCTGTTACTTTTCAGCTTGCCTGGTATCATTTTATTTCAGATGAGTTGTAGTCCTTGGTAATCTGTATTTTTCTAACACTCAACCATTTCATTATAAATTTAAATATTTTCATTCTACCACTAAGAGTTCTTCTTATTTTGACTTTAACCTACTTGCAATGTTCTTTCTAGCATTTTGTAAGTCAAGAAATTATACTGTTTTTGTAAGCTATGAACCTTAACCACATTCTGCTTGCAGTGCGTATTTATTA
The DNA here is from genome assembly GCF_000703405.1 of Apaloderma vittatum. NCBI lineage: Eukaryota > Metazoa > Chordata > Aves > Trogoniformes > Trogonidae > Apaloderma > Apaloderma vittatum. The sequence goes on along the minus strand of NW_009717207.1, from coordinate 7,933 downwards.
AATGTAATTTTTTTGCTGCACATCAAAAATTACTGGAATAGGATTTTAATCCTGAGTAGTCATTTCTTCAGTAATGAAGAAACTATCAACTTATGCAATAAGCAAATTTGGCTACCACTACAAATAAACTGTGATTGTGAGCTTCTGTAGCTTGTCCTACAGGTCAGTCACTTCTCTGTAGATACAAACTCTGGATCAGCAAACCTCTTGACAGACAGGACAGTTTGGCAAAGTGTGGAATTAAGCACAACTAAGGAAGACAACGATTACAAATCACTTACAAGTACTCTGGAAGATGGTTTTTTTATCTTAAATGAGGCAGAATTTTCTTGATCTACTGTAATTGAGAGACACTTCAAATACACTGGAATGCAGCTATCAGGACTAATAAAGCAAAACTACTTTCTCCTGTGAAAATCCTCTGAGACTGATGAAAGCAAGTTTAAACATCCCACTCCGGCTTTAAGCCAGTTTAATGGTTGGAAATAACCACTGCACTTTTCAGCTTGATTTCAATAGTTGAGCCAGCAGAATTCAGTGTATTTAGCCCTGCAGAGTTCCATCACTAATCCATAATCTCCATAAAGTTAAAACTTCAGGGATATTTAACATAATCCCACAAGTATCTTAAGATGTATGACCAAGCAGAAATGTAACAAGTGCATACACATTTTTCCTAACCAAAGCTCTGAAAAATAAAATAAAAAAAACCTAACTAGATCTATACTTTTAACAGTATCTCTGTGGTGTTACAGTACACTTTCAGAAGTGCAACTATAGGATCTTCTTGGAAAATCAGAACCTTTACATTCTGTTCATGCTTGCTTAAGAACAGCACCTGTTACTCCAAAATCAAGGGTGAAGAGAGTTTTGGCTCAGTTGGTGGCTGTTCATAAAAGCTCACAAGAGAATGAGAAAATGAGAACATTCTTCTCCAGATGAAAGAACCTACAGAGCTTTCCTGAAACTCTTCAAGAAACACAAGAAGTAAAAATCTGTTTTGTAAATAAGAAATATGAGCACAGACAGGTAAAAAGACTTGTGTCAGCCAGAAGGTTAGGAACAAAGCTGAAAAACTAACTTCCATGAAGCACCTTTGCAATCTCTCTGCTTGGCCACTGTCCACACCATGAAGCCACATTATGTACTTGTTTTGCGCTGAACCAAGATAAAAACCCCAGAGACTTACAAGAAAAGAAGCTGCCAAACTTCACTGGAAAAGGGCATGGATGAGGTGGGGAATGAAGGGAAATGAAAGTCAAGGCAAAATCTGTAGCAAAGAAGAGCAAAGCCTCCTCCCCGACCCTGGAAGGGACCCCTCCCAGTGAGGGATACAAACAAACAGCAACTCCAGGGCTAAACTTGGCCACAATTCATCAAGAGGGCCATCGCGTCTCATCACACACAGCTGACATAATTATTACGCTAGTTCAAAAACATTCATTTTCTTAAATATTCAGGGTTTGTTTTTTTTCTGGCAATTAATAGTCCCCTGGGGATCTAGATAAAGTAACAAATATGTCATGGGATTTATCCAGCATCTGAGGTAAGAAGAAGAAAAAGTTGTATTTTTTTCACATGCCTGAAGAGCCCTTCTGCAACCAAGAATATGAAACTTGAGTGGAAGACCCCAAACAGAAAATGACTCTACAAGTACATACATTTTATGTAAATGAATATTTACTAAGTGATAAACCACAGTGGTCATACCTTTGGTTGTTACAGATGTGGTTAAACAAATTATTTGGTCAAGTAGTGGAGCATGAATGGATTTTTCCTTTGCACAGTCATTACAAATTTTGGTTTTAACATCTGCCTTTAGAAACTGGTTTGCAATTTATTGTTTTATTTGCTCTTTGTTTGAACACCCTTAGAAAGGACATGTTAATTCAGAAACTAATTGGCAGGAATAAATCACCCAGAGCTTAGCACTGTCAATTACAGAAACCAAAACAATAATTACATATGTGACTATCATAAAGTATTTTGTCAGTGTCCTGCAGTTAATGCTCAAAATGGCACTGTCAACAGAGAAAGTAAAGACAGATTGTCACAAATCACTGTAGGAATTCCTTATATGAGGTTTTCCTCTCTCTGCTATGAACACTAGCATCTCAGAAAGCAATCTATTCCTTAAATAAATGTTGATAAAAATAACTTACCACAATTAAATACCCAGTTTTCTTTTTCCTAAGACCAAGTCACAACTGTACACTGCTGTGGGAAGAACGCAGTATTGCCCAACAGCAGTGATGGTGCTCAGCAATCCACTGGGCAAAAACCCAAGTGAATAAATCACAGTTCCCACCAACCCAGCCTAAGAAAAAATTTGTTTCAGAGTCTGGCAGTAACACCACCAATAGTAGCAGGACTAAGACAAACTAAGCAGATAAATCAGAGTTTGTATCTGCATCAAAAAAGAACTATGTTTACCCTATCCTGCACTGGCTGTAGCTGCCACCACGACAATAAACGAGCCAACAAAAACCTTGTGCTGAAGGTATAAGCAAAACTCTGCTAAATAAAAGTCAGTTTGCGACAAGTGGCACAGGAAAACCAACGTGCAGCATGTTAAACCTCCAAAACGAATATAAAACCAACTGCTGCAATGCTAAGAAGTTCTGCCACTATCAAAATCCATGGTGAAGTCTCCACTTGCATAAAAATTTCTTCCACACTTTCGGAATAAATGAAACAAGAAGATCCAGAACAAGTTCTGGCTAGAGAAAGACAGGAAGGCCTTTCAGTGTCATGCATCATCTTTCCCTGCAGTAAAGAACTGAGTTTGGAAAAGAGATCTGTCAAGATATTACAAAGGTATGCAAATCACAAGTGATACGGGAAAATGAACACAAAATTATTATAGCCTTCTCCTCAGAGCACGATAATTCAAGGAATGAATGAGCTGGCAGCAAGTTTGAAATGAAACAAATAGTATTTGCACAAAGACACAATCAAGTTATAGAACATCTCTGTCGCATAACTCTGTGATGATTAAAATCAGAAGTTTTGAAAAGGGGTCACAGATAAAGGAAGGACTCAAGTACAACAGTCCTAATGCACCCTTTGGCTTTGGAAGTCTCTAAAAACTACAGTTAAATCTATGCTTTCCTTATTTCTTACATACTTTCCCAACAGAGGATTAATAGATAGGTAAGAGACATCTGTGGCTTGATCGAGATTGACAGCTGTTCATTTCGTATACTCCGTCAAAGAGTTTCTGATATCTTTTTGAGCTTTGATAGCCATATACACATGTTTAAAATTGGTAAATTGAAGTAGACTGCAAGCACTTTTTTCACTTGAGCAAAGCAAGGCCTTAGATGAGCATTATGTGACATGTACTACATGAAGATTTCATTTTAAACAAAATGTTTTCAAAACCACAGAAAATAATCAGCTGCTGAGAGCCAAGTCGAATGCTGAATCTAGACTGCTAAGCACAAACATACTTAAAAACAACAGTAACTTTCCTTAGATGTATCTGGCTCTAAAACTATGATTTAGTGTGTCTGCATTATTCTCTTCTTCCCCCTCTCAAAGAAATCATTTGCCTGAGATCTCTGAATTTAAGTTGCTGAGATACCAACTCAAATATGGAATGACTGGGAGCACCACATGTGAATAAACACTGTTTTGAATTCAATTCAGCAGCAGTTTTTTGATCCATATCACAACCGCACTCACTAATTAAAACTATTACAGGTGTGTAAATAATCAATTACATAATAAATTAAAGAAAGGTGACATTTTATGGAGTAGGAAAGTATTTGCAACCCAGTACAGTTAAACTCGGGGAGGAACAGGAAAGTAAGATGCACACCAAAGCCTGTAACATGGCTTCTAACTTTCTCAAGCTATTTAAATCACACAGAATCACAAAATCACAGAATATTAGGAGTTGGAAGGGACCTCAAAAGATCATCTAGTCCAACCCCTCTGCCAGAGCAGGATCACCTACAGCAGGTCACACAGGAACATAGTATATTCAACTCACTTATAAAAACGCATGCCATTTAGTAACGCTAAAATTACCATCTCAGTTAAAAGGAATCCCTTTTCCACTTCCCTAGGATGATCTGAAAGGTCAGCCAGCAATCACTGCTGGGCTCACACTGACAGTCATCAGTTCCAACCAGCAGCAGTGTTAATGGATAATTACACTCATTGCTGGTGTGGTTACTTGTTTTGCCAGAGAGAGATAGCATTGAGACCAACATAATCCTACCTAATCCTTGAAGGTTTGCATGTAAACCACTGAAGTGTCACAGAAATTAAATTATAGGTGAGCAAAATCAGTGAAGTGTTACGACTCTTCATACTTCGTTTTCTAAAACATATGGAAATTAGTCAATTGTATATTTTCAGTATCCAAAATAATTGGTGATGTCAAGTAAGTCAAAATAGAATATTCTTGCTCAAGAACATCTTGTGGAATTTGCAGCCTTTATATTTCAGCTGCATTAGACACAAAAAGAGACAAACTATGAATTTTACTTGGAAATACCCCTATGAACATGTCTGAAAAAAAAAGCTGGCATGTTGATTATGAAATTAGATGCGTTTAAATTCATCTGCCTTATCGTTTCTATTTTACTCTTTCAATTCCTTCTCCTCCTCACTTTTTCTTTTTAAGACTGAAACCACCATCAACATTGGTGCATAGCAAGCAACAACCTGTAAAAGGAGAGATCAATCAATGATGGATGAATTAGAATTAGAAGTTAAACTAAAGAGATCTTTAATTTGTGCCTTTGTAAAAGCAGCACAGTAGTACTCAGGACAAAGAAAAGGCTGGCGGTAAGTATGGAGATTTTTCTCCATTACAAATACTAAACTGATTAACAGAATTATTGTAATGTAGGGCAAGTACATGCCAAATCAAGACTAAAATATCATCTTAATGATTCAACCTTACAACTTGCTTTGCTCAGGTATGCTTCTGAGCTATGAATGTACTCCATCAGGACTAGGGATTTACATAAAATATTCAGGGTTGACCTGATTTCATCAACATTAGCCCTATTTAAAACTTGCATGGCTAGCACAGGGAAGTGGAATTAGGTGACAGGACAACAGTGTTCTGGCTTTTATATTTTAAGGTAAGGTTTTTTCCCTTTAATAATTTTTAAAGTGTATTTAATTTATTCTTAAATTACTGAAAAAATATGAAATAGCTCTGGTTTTAGCAACATAAAAACTAATCCAAGTATAGTATAGTGATAATTGGGGCAATTCAGATTTTATTTTATCTCATGCCTCCTGAATTTAGGGTAGTACTGAATGACAATGATGCTTTCCAGTTTTGACTCCTCCCTTATTAAAAAAACCCATTCTTTGCATCTTTGGAAGCCTAACTTTTGCAGTTCAGAACTTCAGACTTACTTCCTTTTTTTTCCCGCCCAACAATAAAATTATTAATGCACAGGAAGTGATAATTTGTGCTGTTGAAAACCATGGATAATTCATAAACCACAACACAGGACCCATATAGATTTACTTATGCTGATTTCTAGTGAAGTAGCTTGAAGTAGCAGCACAAATGGCAAAATAGTCACTACCAGAATCAGAGTCACTTAGGTTGGAAAGGACCCTTTAAAACATCAAGTCCAACCACAAAATATATTACAGTGTACCCACATACACTATACCCATTTGTCAGCAGACTAATTAACTCATGCTTACTCACAACGAAAAGGTATCTAATCCTAATTTTGGTATCCAAGATAGGTCTTTGGGAGTCTCTTTGGAACCTCTGCCAGACACTACATTCTGCCATACAGCCATGAATATCCAAATGTCAGAGTGGCTATATTTCTAGTATAACTAAGAGGGGAAAAGCAAAGACACCACCAGACTTTGTCATGGCTGTGGTGACAAAAGGATACTCTGGCAACTGGCAATGACTGACAAAATTTAGTCACAGAACAAATGTTTCCAATGGAGTTTCCCTTGGAATTCATAACACTGAGCTGCTGGAAGGGCCAGTGTGAACCTGCTGCTGCAATATTTTGCCTGATAAAACTTAGAAACTTAACACCATGAAAAGATAGTATTCTCCTACATTCTTAAAAAATACCCCCAAAAAACAACAACCCACAAACAGAAAAATCCCAACAAACAAACAAAGAAAAAAAAGAATTATCAGAGGAAAATGAATCAAGGACTTAATCAAAGGCTTACAAATGAGAATGGTGTATTATTCCCGTTTATACAAAAGTGGTAATGTAAACACAAGTGCCAAAACTACTGTAGCCTGCAACACAGAATTCACTGGAATTCTTAATCTCATCATAAGACTCTAAAGTAGGTCACAGAAAGCTTAACAAAATTTGACAGAAAGCAAAGACTAAGGCATAATAGTATGCAAACCACCTTCCTTGCAAAGTTGATACTTCTCTCCCCATCAATTTTGACCAAGCTTCATCTGCGAAAGGATCCCTTGTCTCTATAAACAGAGTATTTATGTATAAACCTTTAAAAATAAGTATTAATGACAAATTATGTGCTTTTAAGACTACTTCTAATTGATCTAGAATTCTTTCAGTATTTATTTTTAAGTAGTGATTTACAGCTGCTCAGTATTATCCTAAATGCTATGATAAGAATGTATTGAAGAGACTGAATATGTTATATATAAATACTAATTCAAAATATTATTTTTAATTGTAGTCTCAGAACTCAGGCTTAATGGAGAATTAAGCACAGAAGTGTCTTAGAACAATTTACAATTAAATTACGTGTTTGTGAAAAGTAGTGAGGAAAATATCACAGTTATTTGTGAGAAATATTTATAAGTAAAATTTATGTAACCGTGTTTATGTTCAGCACATCCTTAAAATTATGTTTCTTCATAAAACAAAGAGAAAATTACCCAAGAATAAAAAGAGTCTGCAAAGTGACTGGCTTCTTTACATTGCAAACTGTAATCATGACTTTTGGTACTTAAAATGATGAACACTTAACACTCCCCTATATTGAAAGAGTTAACCAGGATATTTAGGATATTAGAATGCCAAAAGTTTTCTTTAATGCAAGGGAAGGGCAATCTTTGAGCATAACAGTCTTCATTATAAGTAAAACTCTTGTAAGCAGCTTGCAAATCACATTCTTAAATATGAAAGGTATACTCTAATGGTTACCGTATCTAGAGATTTTTGTTTCCAGCTCAGTATTTCAGATTTTACACTAGGATATCATCAGTTAAAAGCAAAATGCTACTGCACTAACACTGCATTCAACATTGTATGTTAATCATATTCTAGATTACTATAGCCAGGAAATAATCTAGCTAACTCATGCCAAGCAGCTTTTTAAATTTTCTTTTATTTCTTTACACCCTTTCTAAAAAACATTTTCAGACTTAAGTACTGCACACTTGTGGCATTTTGAAACAAAAAGGAAAACCAAAAATTAATATGGTAGGGAAAATTATATCAGGTATTATACAGTGCCTAGGCAAACCATGCATCTTAATTTGTGTTTTGTTCCCTACATTTGAAGAGCCAGAGCACTGGACTCATCTTCATATCAATATACAGTCATGTTTTTAGATATTTACTTCAGGAGCTCTCTATAAAGGAATTTCCCAACCTGAAACTTCCTTACGGTGCCAGAACAGAACTTTCTAATGCTGTTAGATGCAGCTTTAAACATTTAGCAAACTAAGTGCAACAGTCTGGAATATCTGTCTATTCATGCTCAGGTTATGTGTTTTCTCCATTGCTGAGGTTGGTGATGTGTGTCAGCCAACTGGCCTTTGGGTGCGGAAGGGGAATCAAGGATCTTTAAACTTTAATGGCTTCTATCTGTGGAAACAAACCCAAGTTTATTATAAAGAGAAAAAATTCAAAGATAGAATATTTTTTGTCAGTTAATAATGCAGATTCTTGCAAATCTTGGTCTCAGGTGGGTAGAGAGATTTGGAAGAAGC
>NW_009717206.1:1013-1242 GCF_000703405.1 Apaloderma vittatum | reverse complement strand
GGAAAAGACCCGTTTTCTGTGGAGGACTCCAGCTCCTGGGGGAAACGAAGCATTATTGGGTTGCTCTTTCTATATATTTTTGTAGGATGGGGAGGGTGGGGGTGGGAGACGCCTGCGGAAGTCATTTATTTTTAACCCCGTAGAAAGTTTTGGGTTGGTTTACGGTTTTTGGCCTTTAAAAAAAAAAAAAAATTATCCTTGCTTTTGATGTTTATGCTGCCTACCTGTA
>NW_009717206.1:0-931 GCF_000703405.1 Apaloderma vittatum | reverse complement strand
ATATAGTAAATATATATATATATATGCCTAACCCAGCAAAAGGAAATAAAAAATAAAGGTTTTGGGGGTGGGGAAATGCGTTGTTCTTTGAAATGAATCACAATTGGGGGATGAAATTGTGTTTCTGAGTGCCTCAAGATACGAATTGTTTTCATTTTTTTAAATAATTTTATACAAGTGTCAAAACAGCTGGCTGGATTATTTGGAATTTTTAAATAATCCTAACTTTTTTAAAGTAGATTTTGAGAACTGTCCTGTATATAACAGTAATGTAGCAATAAATGTGACATTTTATAACAATATTACTCCTTTTTCCCCCATCTGTCCTTCAGATGTTGCATACCTATGAACGAAAAGTTGTAATAAAGGTTTTACCTTGTACTAGAAAAAAAAAAAAAAGGTAAGACAAGACAAGACAAGGCAGGTTTTCAGACACTTCCCACTCATTTTCCCTTCCTGTGCCCGAATCGGCACTGGCACAGCCAGAACTCACACACTTCGAGTGAAGGTGCATCACTGGGTGGAGGTTTCCAGCTCTGCCCATCACTGGGGGACCGTTGGGCACAGGTGTGGGTGCTGGGGTCTCCCCGTAGCGACGCAGCTTCTCCTGTGGTGGGTCCTCTCTAGGGTGCTGCTCTCCCAGGTTACCCGATGGCAGAGATCTTGGCATCGTTTTTATTTCTGGGAAGATTCATGTTGGGAACTCAGCCCCCGCCTGGCTGGAAGGAGAGGATGTGTCAGCAGGGCTGTTGTTCCCTGGCGTTCACTGTGGAGCAGGGTGCAAGTTGGAAATGGAGTCAAACGAGCCCAGCCCACCCTGGGAACCCGGCACAGGCTGGGAATGGGGGAGACAGCGCGGCAGAGCATTTAAGAGGGCTTAAAGCCTGTAAGGATGGGCTGGATCCAGTACCAAGAGACAGCCCAGCCTCCC
>NW_009717205.1:0-2953 GCF_000703405.1 Apaloderma vittatum | reverse complement strand
GGGGGTATTTTTTCAAGACCTGCCGCAAAAGAGCCGTCGTCAGTGCAGCCAAAGGCACGCACAACCCTGAGCCGTATCGGCGAGAGGAAAAGGAATGTATTACCAGGAGGGGAAAGAGGGAGGAAGAGAGACTATCACAGATGGTGGGCGAATCCCGACACCAGAGTTTACAGTTGTCTGTTTGGGAGGAGACTGCTCAGCACCAAGGTGTATCACCCAGAGGGAATGCTGCTAACAGTCTTCACCGAGTCTCTGAAGTTACCTTTAAGCTGGAACCCAGACAAAGAATCACATCTGCTTTGCTTGCAGCTTCTGTTGCTGCTTCCCAGTTCAGGGGCTGCCTCAACGTCCCCTTCTCCCCAAAGTGGACGATCGTGTCTCTCAGCTGCGCCCCGCACTTGTGGCACATCCTGCCGGTGTGATGCCTGTGCAGGGCTGTGCGCTCCGTCACGTCGAACACTCGCACGTACTCCCGGTTAGGCGAGCAGGACGTGCAGACCTGGCGCAGGGCGAAAGCAAAACGCGTGTCACAGGGTGAGCAGCTGGCCCGTGAGAGGCCAGGGGCCAGCCACTTCTCTCAGACGAAGGGTACAAAAAGGGGACAGTAAGTTGGAAGCAGCAGAAGGGATCATCAGGGATCGGATGCTAACTCGGAAAAGCCTGGAAAACCTCAGGCAGCAAGTGGAACTCCAGGAGGCCGGCTGGCCGTGCCTTAGGAGGGACGCCAGAGAAGGCCTGAGGAAAAGCAGCCAGAAGCAGATGGCTCCAGTGACTACAGAGACAGAGCCCAGGCAGCAGATGGCCTGAAGGTATGAACCAAGCAGAGGCTAGCCCTCGTTCTAATTCTTGCTGAGCTAGTGACCGAGGAATAGTTGACATCGTCTTCCTGTGAGGCCACTGGGCAGGGACTTCCCCCTGCTCTGGCCACTCACCTCTATGTACATGTTCCCATGGAGCTCGGATATCGCTGCTCGGGGCAACCCACTGCGCAGGTGCAGCCCATCACAGTTTTGAGACACCACATGCTGCACCTTGGAGAGAATAAAACACTGAGCTAACAGGCACAGAAGACTCTGAAAGTGTTACTGAAATACAGGTGACGCGCGTCTCAACATGCACCAAACGGCCCCGTACACCAGAGCAGAATCAATGCCAGGGAAGCGTGGAGAACAGACCTTTACGGCAGCTAAACGAGGAGACGACTCCTGCTAAACAGAGCTCTGCTCAGTCTGGCTTTGCGGCCAGGTCCCAGACCAGCCTCACCAGGAGGCAAACACAAGGTGTTAACGAAAAGGCACCAGGGAAAAAACTGCCAGAGCCGCAGTCCTGAGCTCTAATGAAGACTCAGCTGTACGTGAGCACAGAAGCTTTTTCCTACACAGATGTGTGGCCATCCAAGGGAAATCAGTAGTTAGGCAATCTCACAAAAAGCTTTATTTTCCCTGTTGGGTTTTGTTTATAATACTTAGATGAAGGAACATAAGTGAGGTGCAGAAAAAAAACTTCTCACCAGGTTATGCTTGTGCAGGCAGGCAATGCTCATATGGGTGAGTGTGGGCTCTGCTTCGCTTAGATCTGTGGCCCTGACGGGCAGCAAGAAAAAAAAAAAAAAAAGGTGGAATTGCCATTAATCTCTTTCGGTATTGGCTTCCTGCTACACGGCTCAGAACTTGTATCCTCACCTGATGGTCCTGCCCTTCTGCAGCAAGGTCCATATGCCATTAGGGCCTCTGTAGTCAGGGATTGAAGCTGCCTGTTACCGGGAGAGAAAAAACGAGGCCTCGCGGGAAAGCTCATACCCCTCGTCCACAAACGCATCAACCTGGTCTCATCCAGGACAACCTCATTCACGGGAGTTTTTTCATTAATCCCAAGCCTTCTAGTGCAGTGGTGCCCTAATCACAGGAAAACCTTCTTTTCAGACCTTTTCTCTCTTCCTAGCATCTCTTCTCCTACCTTACAGCTCTCATTTCCCCCTCCAGTATTTATCTTCTCTAATTTTACCATTATGGAATGCCTCCAAAATTATTTTTGACTCTTGGTGCTTCCCACTTCTCTACATAGAACCCCATTCTCGAATCTTTCCTTATTTTCACTAGACTCTGATTTCTGGCACCTCGCACCCAGCACTCTTGAGCAAAAATACTTGTGACATTAGCACAGGGTGTAACCCTGCCCAGAGTCACTCCCCATATCAGCAAAGACTGTACAAAAGCGAAAGAAAAATAAGGTTCCTGTCTCAGAGTTCAGACAAAGGCAACATGACACGTTAGAAGTGGCAGAACCAGATTTCCTCTCTTCCAACAGAAATTGCCAAAACCAAACATTTCTCAACATGTACCTGTGAGCTCTGATGACCACCAGCTGCTCCTACGCACCCATTAACACAGATGCCATTGATTAGCTAACTTAGTTTTAGGTTTTACACCAAAAGTAGTGGAAGAAATGTGAATGAAGACTAGTGATCTCGTTCAAGAAGCACATTCTTCATACAGTCAAGGAGGCGACACAGCCTCAGAATCTCTTGGGCAGCAGGCACGGCCCCTACAGACATCTTGGTCTGCACTGCAGCAGTGTCGCCACAGCACCCCAGACTCATAACACGCATTGCGTGGTCATTTGGAAACCACAAAAAGTCCAGAGAGCACTACAACACTCCTGAAGGGGCTCCCAAAGCTCCAGCCACTCACGCCCAAAAAATCCTACCGTACTGATTCCGGCTCCTGTATAGATGACAAGGTGCTTGGCACTCCGGACAGCAGCAGCCAGCTCAGTAGCCTTTCTCTTTAACTCCTCGGGTTCGTCACATACCTGGGAAATACAACTGAGCCAGTTCACATGGTTCTGAGGTGCAGTGCATCACCGAACTGGAAGGGACTGGCAGCTCCCCGGGAGTTTTAACACGGGCCTAGCCTGGCCAGAAAAAGCACCACAAAAGTTATCAGGAGCGGCT
>NW_009717204.1:0-15396 GCF_000703405.1 Apaloderma vittatum | reverse complement strand
CGGGCGGCCCAGAGGTGGACAGTGCCCAGTCGTTTAGGTTGGCCGTGGCTCTCAGGATGCTTTACAGAGGTTAAACGATATAAAATCCTTATCCTTTAGCTATTTTCTTTTTTTCTTCACAAGCTAAAAGCCTCTAAGATACAGGTATAGATACATCTGTCAGAGGTTTCTGAAAGACTGAGGCATTCCCCATCAATAAGTCATTGCAGGCCTCGAGTCTGAATAGACTAAAACAGACAGAGTATTTAAATATTTAGAGCAGTCTAAGCCACCTGGTGCACAGACAGTCCATTCCTATATCTTTGGCTGTGTGCTTGTTAAAACACAAGGGAAATGGGCGCCAGCTGTGCAATAAGACGGGAGCAAAGGGAACATCCACGGTGGATGAACTGTGGTGTCTTGCTTTCTCTGCAAGGTGAAGGTGCACAGTCTGAGATGAGCAGAAGGAATGTGCCTCAGAGGGAAAAGATGAGGAATATGCACTTGAAAAGAAGGTGACTGCACCTGAAGGCATTGTTCAGAAGAGGAAGGTGTATGCTAATGTGTAAGTAACTCTTTTGAAGATTCAGTTTTTAGTACTCGGGGCAATATCGAACCACAGAGTGAAATGAATTTTGTAGTGAAATGCAGCGTTTAGAAACTTGCCTACAGGCAATCAGATTAGATGCTTAAAAAAAGAAAAAAGAGAGAAAGCAGAGTGGTCAATGTTAAAATAAGAAAGCAGGAAGGTAGGAGACACTGGGAGGAAAAGCTGAGGTTCTGCTTTTTTTATGCCTAGTTTCAGAAGAAGGAGCTGCAGCATTGGAAGAAACGTAGCCTTGGATCGGGAAGAAGAGGTAAGTGTGAAAGTCATCGAAACTGATGAAACTGCGAGAAGTCAGCTGGAGGCCAGGGCAGAGGACGAGGGAGGAGAAGAAAGAAGCGTTCCAAAGTGGGAAAGCAGCAGAGTGAGTTTTCCTTCTGTTTGCATAAGTTAGCACCTGTATTGCTTGCAGCTGGAGGAGAGTGTGTGGGGGGGGTGGGAGATCCTCTTTCGCTGGGAAACACAAGGGTTACTGTTTTACATATGAACGAGGTCTGATGACAGAAAATTACCTCAGTTTTATGCTAATGATAAAACACTTACGCTGCTGATACTATTGAAAGTAGCATTTCCAGTGGGGAAGGACCTACAGTTTTTGATTTCCCTATAGGATCTTCACTAATCACCGTTACAACATTACACTGACAGTGCATTGTTTTCTTAAGTGGGCCTGAGGAAAGGACGATAGGTGGACCTAAGCGGCACAAAATGCTTTTTCCACCTGGCTGTAGTGTTTGGTTATCTTGGAGTGAGTGCATTGCTGTGGAGCTACATTAAAAGTTTCTTGCCACAGATTTGGAACGATATGCTAATTAATTGTAAAACTACTAGTAATTTGTTTGATTTTTCTCAAGTAATGGCAACGTGAACTTAAAAAAAGTAGCGTAACGTGTGTTTTCATTGCAACATGTTTCTCTAAAGAGAAGAGGAGGGTGTTAGTTCTGTTAGATACGTGGCTGTAAAATCATGTTACATGAGAAATCACAACAAGCACCAGTCCAGATTTACAGCCAAGGGAACGTACACAATTAGTTTAGACCACTAAATGAACTGATTGTCAATATGTGCCAGACACTGTTTCCCTGAACATTGTTAGAGTAGGTCCTCTTGTGAGCGAAACAGAAATTGTGACAGCTGTTGTTAATTTCTTTTACACGGTTTTAATAGGCATGCAGTAGACGGAAAACTTAATCGCTAATGTCCGTAACTACCAGATAAAGTCAGTTTCAAGAGGCCTTTGCACATTTTATCTTTTTGTAACCAAGATATTTTGTAACGCTCTTCTCTAAGATAACAAAAAAAAAGAGTCTGTTTAGAGTAAGTGCTCTTACAGTATTTTGCTATCCATGATGCTTATAAACAGCTTTTCTGAAAGATGTTGGAAAGATCCTGTTAGTTGCTTACATTATTTCAATGTGAAGTTTAAAGTGTACATCTCAAGATGTGTATTTAGAAGTCATTAGACATGTTCATCATTCTGAATATTGCAAATATTTTGATTCTTGTGTTAGTAAGGAATGCTTTTGTTTCATTCAGATGCAGTAGTTGCTGTTGAGGAACTGAGGTTTGATGGGCTTTAACACCTTTCGAACTGTAGTTCATAACTGAGCGCCTGTAGCCAGTAATGATATTGTATGTGCCTATCTCTCAAGTGAAGAATTCAACATAATAAATCTATTTTTTCTGAAACATTGGCTAATACAATTTTTCATTCTTGTTTAAGAGCAAAATCTTAAATTATAGCACTGTAACACAATCTGTGCAGCATACCAGCCTGGGGCAGTACTGAATTCTTCTTGCTCATAAATGAACAGTCTCCACTTGGAAAAATAACATAACAAATCTTTTAGAGTCAAAAATGGCACGTGATGGTTAGGAGGCCGATTGAAGTGCTTAAGGTAAAGCTATAATGGGAATTGTCTGCCTTAGGTCGGAGGAGTGATCTTCAAAGCTGCAGCATGTGCTGCTGCCTGCAGGTGTGGGGTGGCAGCAGGGCTGGGCTGCCTCAGCTGCTTGCTGACACCCAAAGGAGAAGGCTCTTCCTTCCCTTTCTCCTCCTCTGCTCCACCCTCTCCTGCTCCTAGCAACGTGCTCTGGCCACAAGGTGAGAAGTAAATTCTCTCCACTAGCAAAAGAACATTGACTTTTTTTGCCAGAGGTCATTTTTCTGTAATTTTGCTGAGTCAGCTTGCTTTGCATCAAATGAGTGTGGTTCAGGGCAAGCAGCTGTAGCGTGCACCCAGAAGCAGCTGGGAAGGGAAGGAGATGACAGGAAAGATCAGGGAACTTTTATGTTTGATGAGATGTTGACTTGTCTCGTCTATGTTCAGTATAGGGATCTCTAGACTGGATGAGTGCTGAAGCAGGACAGTAACGGGCTGCTTTGCCGTGTGCCAGTTCACCCAGAATCAAGCCAGCGCTGTTGCAGAACTGTGTTAGCTAATATACGCTGCCCCGTAGGGAAACTTTCCCATTTTCCTCTTTCTGTTTAAATAATTTAATGTTGCACAATGCTGAATGGCAATATTGCATTTTGTGGTCTATTTTATGTTTAAAGTGACTGTATGGCTAAATGAAATGCAGGATCAAGCTAATGGGTAGTTGGCAGTTTTCTGTGATTATAATTAAAACCAATACATCAATCACAAGTCCAGCACCAGAATAATGCTCCAATTTGCACTTGGTGTTGATTTATTTATTTGTAACTGATTTATTTAGTAGCTTCTTGTTGCTTAGTGTGCTGTTATTATTGCCCATGGTAACAGAAAAGATCAGCCAGTGTTGGAGTTGGGTGTGATTTAGTATGTTGTACGTTGCCTACGTGCGTGACTGGCCAGGCACAGGGCTCCGTGCTCCGTTACAGCTTTACCGATGCCACGGATGTTAAAGCCCGGGATAGCACCACTAAGGGTCCTGGTGCGTGCAGCAGCAGGTGCTACTGAATGGGGTGGGTGATTGCTGCCTGTGCTTTTGGCATCTTCTTTACTGCAGGTACAACAAATTTGGCTCTACAAGGCTTTTGCAATGTCTGTCTATCCCCATGTGCCCTCTTCTTCCACACAGGGCATCACTCCTGTCCTTTGCCTTTCCATAACACACAATGCCTGGTTTTGGTCTTGTCCTGGCTCTTACCCCATGTTTAGTGCCAATTTTAAAAAAAAATTTTGTTGTTGTTGTTCTCATATTAAGAGGTATTCAGCTAAATCTGTAAACTGTTTTTGCAGCAGAATTCTTCGCAAGCTTCAGGGTAATTTTTGGTGGACTGAAAAGAATCGTGCAGAATAGTCAGATGCATATGCTGGATCAGCAGCTTCAGCTGTTATTGGATCAGAGAAGGTGGTTAGAGGCACAGTATGTGGTTAATGCTGCGAATCTGAGATTACAGCTTGGTTGCTGAAAGTGGACAAAAAGGATTGTATTTCAGTTCATAATAGTACTTTATTTTGTAACTATCACAGTATCATAAATAGCTTGCTAGCATATACAAACGTCTTAGTGGTTAGCTCTCAGTGGCTAACCATTTGTCAACAAAAGCTCTAGAAATGCTTAACAGTTAGCCTTGTGCTGAGAGAATGAATCTTCACAGCTGTTTGAAAACAGTGTTTTGGAGACTTGAGGACATTCTTTTTCAAAAACTAATGTTTTAAAGATAAAGCATTCAACTTGGACGTGTCTGATCAGGTGAAATTTGAAGAAGTTCAGGCCAAAGCTGAGCTGGGTCTGATTTATTAACAAGTTATAAAAAGAGCGCAAAATAAAATTTCTACAGCATCTTTCTCTGAATGCTGATGGACAGTTGGCATCCACTTACAGACCGTGGATGCCAGACCTTTGTGCTGATAGGCTGTGCTGTCTTTGGTGGGCAGCAGAGGGTAGGGAGGTCAGATATTATGCAGAAATAACAGAAGTCTTGGTTAGACCTGTTTGTTACTAATCACTGATTGGTGATTTGGAGGGTGTTTTGTTTTTTGTAATTGTGATTCTGACCAAAGCAGAAAACTGCTGAATTTGCAGTTGCTTAGCAGATTAGATTTTGTGTTTAATTTTGCACATGGCATCTTTAAATGTAAAGCTAGACATTAGGAAACGTGTAAATAGGGAAGTGCTGCCTTTCAAAGAACACACTTGATCTTGAAGCTTCACAGCAAATACTCTCTTTGCATTTCTTTATGTGTACTACTCTGCATTTATTTGATAAAAAGCTTAAATAAATGTACAAACAAATGAAGCAGAAATTTTAGAATTCATTGTATTGAATTAAAGCTGCTCTGCGAGACCATGGTACTTCTGATGTGCTGAGATGAGTGAGCTGGCAGCTTACCGCAGCAATGGGAAAGGACACGTTCCCTTCACTTGCCCAGTCATCTTGATCATGGGGTTCCACACCTTCGAAAGCACCACCACTCGCACTTGTGTGGAATTAACTCACCTGCTTCTGAGAAAGCTGTGCGTGTTTTTGCTGGCTGATTTGCGAAGGGATCTAATAAGCATCAGAACTGGTGGAAGGTAAGTGGAAGAAACATGTAATGACATGTAGGAAAAAGAAAACTTTAAATAAAACCTTTGATCTTGAACAAACAGGGAATATTTAATTTTAACTCTTACTAGATATTTTCCTTTGTATCATAACCATGCTGGACATTTAACATTAAATACTGGATGTTTACATATTCAGTATTTAGTAGTTGCTGATCTATAGAGAAATTAAACTGAAGCTGCTTGAACAACTCGAGTGATCACAAATGTTTATTTCCTAAATGAAGTAGGCACTGCATCAGAAATCTAAAACCTTTTTGAAACTTCTGTTTAAGTGTACCAGGTTCTATACTGAAATATTTTTCCCCATACTTTCAGATCTGGCTTCTGCTAGCTTTAAAGTGTGGGCTTCTAGAGGCTCCCAGAATGTGGGCAGCAAGATGCCTGCAGTGAAAATGGGAGGGAAAGGAGCATCTCAAGGCCCTGCCATCTCTATGGAGAGACTGGAGAAGCCGTGCAAGAAGAGTGGTTTTCAGAGAGAGGAAGGGGACCAAGTGCTTGGCAACCATGTCCAGGAGGGTTTGTGGTTTCGTTGTGGTTTTTTTTTTAAAAAAAAAAAAAAGCAGCAAACAGAAAATTTCAAATTACAGGTAGAACAATAAGAAGTGAAGGAAGACAGGAAGAAAAATAACAGAAATTAAGCTAAATGCAAAGCAAAAGTAGTTAATGTAGTTCTATGTATTTTCAACATGGATAAAATTTACTGTATCAAAAATAACACTCTTAAAAATACATTTGATAGTGTTCTCTTATTTTCTGTATAAGCATTAGCAGAGTTGCCATTGTGAAGCTATGTTAAAAATAATGCATTTTATGGTAAAATAGAGGAATGGTGTCCACCTGGTAAAAATTTGCAGCGGCTGCTTCCACACAGGTCAACAGCAAACTAAACTGTAGTTTGAACACAAATGGAATTGCTGTTGCTCCATTGTCAGTACATCACAGGACCTGCTGTTCTCAGCCCGAGCTAGTCTTTTGCTGACATTTCAGTGTTTTGCCAAATTAGTCAGGGCAGTTTTGCAGTAATTGTTTTTGATGTTTCAAAGTGAATAGGCTGGCTTTCTATTAAATGGACACAGAGATTAAAAGCTAGATAGGAAATTTTATTAATCTGAGGTTTGGCCAGGTGTTGTTTTTTGTTGGTTTTTTTTTAAAGAAATGTAAGTAGTGTCAGAATGCTGTAAATTTGCTCAATTCCACATAATTTTTAAAACTGTTGAAACCCACTAGATAGAAACTCCTTATTTTTCTGCAGAGGAGATGGGAGGTGTGTAGCTAAAGTCGTAATAGTGTGAACAGATGACATAAAAGATATTTTCCAAACAACTAAGATCCTATTTTCCCAAGACTTTAATGAAAATTAAGCATCTATACCCCACCAGCTGTATTCCGAGTCTCAGTTCAGGGACTGATCACCCACCGTATGCTGAAATACAGGAGGAGATTCTGGTATTCTTCGGGGCATTTTAACCAGCTAACTCAGCTTATTTTGTGTGGTTGGGAGAAAAAAGCACAAATCTCGCTATTGTCTTTCAGCGGGCAAAACAAGAGTGGTTTAATTTAGTGCAATTTGCTGTGCTACAGTATTTGCCTCTCTGCAGCAGCTGATTCTCACTGCACAATGCGTACCTGCCCGTCAGACTGAAATCAAACTTCCTGCCTTGCTTTTGTATGCCCGGGCTGGTCCTCGTTGGAGTGGTCTTCCTTACTTCAGTAGCCCCAAGAAACTGGGTATTTTTTGGCCACGTTGTGGAGTTAAATCTTCTCACCAAAGGTCAGATGGAAGTCAAGGAAGACGGAGGAGTGTAAGACCTAGTTAAGTTGGCTTGTCTGTCTTGAGGACTTCATCCTCAGCAACTACAGTTCATCATTCAGAACCTCAGGTGCTTCAGTGAACTGGAGAGGCGAAGTAGGAAGCTTCTGTCCAGAGCAGAAATTGACAATGCGAAAAAAACCAAGCCATGACCCTTCTTCTCTGTCACTAGGTGCTATATGGCATGAAGAATCATAGAATGGTTTGGGTTGAAAGGCACCTTTAAAGGTCATCTAGTCCAGCCTCCCTGCAACGAGCAGGGACAGCTTCAGGTTGTCTCAGAGTCCTGTCCCATGTGACTTTGAATGTTTCCAGGCATGGGGCATCTACTGCCCCTCTGGGCAAATTTTGGAAAATTGGTCAAGGCAATGGCTAACAGCATTTAGTGTGACATGTTTAAACCTGTTCTGAGAGAAACAGAATTTAAGTCCTATGTAGTTTTTCCCAGTGTTTTCTTTAGACCCATCTGTTTTCAACTGTCATAGTAGATCTCTGCTAATTCACTTAAAATCCACTGCCTTTCCTACGGGCCTTTGAAAGAAAGTCTGGAAGTCGAAACATTGATGATTTATGCCTGTGTGCAAATTAGATGAAACCTGGTGCTGCACTGCTCCTCGAAAATCTACCTTCACCTCCTTCTCCTCCCACCTAAAGACACCTACGTTTGCTGTTTTCTGTATTCTAATAGCAACTGCTCTTTAGCTCAAGATGCACACAAATTTAAAAATTGTTAGCTAAATGAAAACATGGGAGAAATGTTTTTTTGGAAGCTTGTAATTCCATAGCTGCTTTATAACTCTGTATCTTGGTTACCAACAGGGATCTCGCACAATTCACTACGCTATCCTCCAAGAACTTCAAGATGCTTTTACATGTAGGGGAAAAGCTAACTGAAGCTATCCCAACACAGGGATTCCCCCAAATCATCTAGAAAGAAGCCAAATTTGATGCTGAAGCTTTAGGAATAAACGCAGTCCAATGTTCACAGATACCTGCTGGGTTGTATGTATTTTTCAAAGGGCAAGACTTCCTTGTGTAGCATTTTCAATGGACCCTCTTTATATTCCAAGATTTGGATCATTCTCTTCTTTACAAAAACATTTACAGATTACAAATCTCATACTATTCTGCATCTCACTCAAAAGCACTGTAGCACATTAAAAAACAAAATTCAGTGAAATGCTACATATATTCAACCTTTATAACATAAAGTGCCTTTTAGGTACCAAATGAAAATACCATCTGAAAATAACAACAGAGAAACATTATCTGTGAAAGCTGAGTACTTTTTTTAACAAAGGACAAATCTCCAGCTATTTGCTTGACATCCCCCGACCTCCAGCACTCTACCAGGTGGAAGTAAGTAAGTATTTAGTGCTGAACATCAAAACCATTTGATAAAAGTATACTTGGTCTGAACGGGTAATGTGCCATGCAATTACTGCTTCCTTTTTATCCAGAATTATAATCACAAAAAATACAACAGATTGAGTAGTGTGTTAGCCAGCAATGTCTAAACCAAACCAGTATAATCCAAAAGCAGTGACAGATACACAGTTGAAAGATCACATCATTAAATAATTTCCATCCTTGAATCTATTACTAGAATGAATAGAAAACTCACACAGCAATAAAGTGAATACATGAAGCAACAATGTAGACTTATGATGGTTTAAAGTATTAACAGTCACAAAAAATGGATAGTGTCAATAGAACCAATTAAAATACTGTTCCTCTGGAAGGAAAAAAAGATGAAACTATTAATGAAACATCAATAGTATGATGGGATGGCTCAAAGTGCATACAGAAGAGGGTGATACAAGACTTACTCCTTACGCATTCCCTCCTCTTGGCACAATAACCTTGTGCAAAGAATAGTCCTGCAGCCTTCGCAGCAGGTCAGCTCTTCTCCCAAATGGGACCTTCACTTGTTTTCAGTTTTGCCAAAGATCTTTCACGTTTTTGTAAACTGTCTTGCAATATGCAAGGTAGCACACACTTTTTAAAAAAAGTATGTTTCAGTGATCACCGCTCACCCCAAAGGGAGGTTTGTGACTAAGGGCCAGGAAGTGACATAGACTTTTTAAACCACCGCGCCCCTTTCGGGGGCCCTGGATAAGGAGGAGGTGGTATGTTGTGTTGTCCATCTGAAGTAACTGCTTGCTCGTAAGTTGGCAATCCTGAATCATCAGTTCTGGGAGGAAGTGGGTTTAAAGAAAATTCTTCATGCCTTCGAAAGATGCTAGAAGAATTGCGTCTTCTACTTCTTACATAATCCAAGTACCTAAACAAAATCAACAGCATTGTAAGTGGCAGCTTCTTTTTTTTAAAGGGAAGAAATATTATAGAAACTCTTAGGTGTAAAAAAAAAACAACACAACCCAAAGCAGCACAACAAAAAACACTTGCCTATTGAAGGTCTGAATGATCATTGGATCATAAAAGCCAGAAGCAAAATGCTCTTTCCAAACCACCGGGTAAGAACAGCTCAGTAATGTGGAATTTATTTGACAGAGGAAACAGAGAATCCTCTTGTATTCCTTTAAAGTTTAGAATAAAGGACAAGCAGGGCTAGAGAAGTAGTAAAGAAGCATTTCCTCCAACCTACTGAATTTCACATCTGAGGCAGACTACGTGCCATGAAAAGCATACAGCCTACTTTAAAGAGCAAACTGAACACATTAGACTTTCCATTGTGGGCCCCAGCCTATTAAAATTATTCCATCTTTCTCAAAGGTACATCAGCCATACAAATATTTTCTTTACATTTTTGTGTTACTAACTTCAGCATAACTACTGTTAGTGCTCACCAACCTTCGCTTCCAGGAAAGCAAGAACTAGAATTCTCTGAGAATACACTTAGACCAACCACAGTGATTTTTAAATTTCACTTTTAAGCAAGAGTTTGGTTTGGTGGGGTTTTGTTGTTTTTTTTTTGAAAGAGTGAAAATTCCTTACCCTGGAGGTTGCCGTGATTTGCATCTACTTTTGCAGCAGTAGAAGATAAGCAGTGCAATGATAACTAACAGTACTCCAGCAGCAACTAGGCTGATGAGAAGTCCTGTAACATTGATCTTTTGTAGTGTTTCATTACCTGCAGACAAAAAACATCGGTTATTTTTGTTATGTGTTCTTTCCACCCACACAGTATACAGAGTATGCACTGTACAATACTAATTTTGCCGTACTATAAGGCTGTTCCTTTGCACAAATGTCTAGCTTGCTGTAAGAAGCCATAATATCTGTGCAACAGAACCCACGAGTATCATTCACCTTCAGGTTAAAGCAAAAGTAAGACGTTCCCTTTTCTGTACATAAAACTGTTGGGATGTCTGTCTTCTAATTCCCTTCAAATATTACTTCATGTGCTCGTGACCTCGATCAGGCTGCAGATCTTTCAAGTCATACAGACCATTTTTTGTAAAACATCTGGCACAAGACCCTACAGTCTGAACCTACCTAAGACTGTTATATTACTATTAAAGAAGAACGGGGGGAAAGAGAACAAACAAAACCAAACCACATGAAGCAGCCGCATAATTACTGCAAAGTTTATCCAAGGAAACGGGCAGGAAAATTATATTTTTTTTTTACCTACAGACTTTTAATGGATGCCACCAGGAGTATGACGCTTGGGTGAGTACAATTTATTGTACTGCATAATGCAGTGTACTTCTGCAGTTCACAGTGAGTGTCAAGATCAACTCTATGACCTTGCTAACTGCATGTACGGTGTATTTTTAAGAGTGTACACAAAATACTGCAATATAAGAAAATAATAAAAAGATGACTTACCTATTTTTATTTTAGGGCCTTTAGTTGAATACTCTTTCCAAAAATCCATCTATAAGAACACAAAGGATCAGATTTTTATGAGATACATAACTGGTAGCCCTACTGACATTTTTTAATATGGTACTATGGACAAAATTTAAAAATGGTATAAACAGAGGTGGCTCCAGCTGAAGGAGTTGTACTTTCTTATACCACCGATTTTTTTTCATGCATTCAAGTTTGCATAGAAATTACTATTTCACAAAGGAGAAAGTGCCATCTGGTGAAAGAGAAAAGTGCATTTAACTGTCCAACCTCATCTTTCTGTCTGATTACAGAAGTTAGCACGTGTTCCGACACCGAAAAATGCTTACGATTAATCTTTGTAAATCCCTACAGAATAGTATTAACGAGGCAAAGTCAAGTTCTTAAGAACAAGACTTTTGCATGAACAGTATTTGAACTCGTATCAGCTAGGAAACACAACAGGATTAATTTAAGATTTCATGTTGCATGACTGTTGCGGATTAAATGTGTTTAGCTGTAATTTCCACTTTTTCTACCCAGTGAAAGTACTGTATCAACATTTCAATTTAACATTTTCACCTTTCTCTTAGGAAAGTGCTAGCAATGGCAAACTAACATTTCACAACAGGAGTGTATTCCATGCTTCTGCTGCAGATTAGATTCTTGCTGCATGCAGCAAGAGCCAGTCTTCAGGCTGGAATCATCACATTCCATTACAGGGCTCAAGGTCTTTTCATGTATTTTCTCTTTTTTATACCAGGCTTCTTCCAAGCCGTATATAGGTAGCAACTTAGAAAATAATGCTATAAGAATGGGAATACTCAGCAAGAGTTGAACTGCAGATTTGCTCTATACTCCTCTCTTCTAAAACACTTCTTTGGCATGACACAGGGGCATGATGAGCCAATTAATACAACGAGCATGTGGACCACAGACTGGACGCTGAGAATTGACTAAAAACAATTATACCAAGATTTTGAAAACAAATGTAGGTATATCCAGAAGCAGTACTTCTGAAGTTTATATTTGCAAAATTGGAGCCCCTACCTAAAGCCTTTAAGAGAACAGTATGTACTCAAGTGTATTCACTGTGTATCTAGAGCAATAACCCCATCTAACGGGATTTGACTTTTACAGTCAATCATCCTAAGTGCTGTTTTCAGAAGGGCTACAGTATTTAGATGCAGTAATGAGTTAGCCTCCTTCAGTGTATTAAATTCAGTTTGAACAGCTACCGTTTTATCAGGGTCTTCAAAAACTTCTCTTGCTTCTTCATAATTGCACAGCTCTTCCAGGCATTCTCTTTCCAGGTTATCCGCTGTGAATGCTTCAAAATCAAATCTGTTATTCAAAAGATGTCGTCCAATGAATAAATTGGCGTCCTTTTCTGATGTGAACACTAATTTAATAAAAAAGAACAAACTTGATTTAAAACAAGTGAGAACAGATAAATTTGGCATTTTAAAAGAATGGTTAATGTCCTAAAGGAGTACACTGAGACTACTTCCCCTAGAATTTCTCAACTACATACAGGGAAAAGAAACATCACAGTCTCCTCTTAAAATTACTTCTTCACTGCTAACTTTTCTAACTATGCAATGTAAAATAAACATATTTTCATTTCTCATAGAGCATTTCAGCTATTCCTTATACTGGCCAAGAGAATTTGATTCTCATGACAGCCGTTGTTCAAGTTTTGGTGTTATCCCTTCTGGGACCTGGGCATCATTTTTTTTACTGGAGTTCTTATGAACAAAATGATAGTCACATAAAGCAGAAATTCAGTCGAATCCAAACTCAGCAAGACAGTGACCTCCTAGAAGAAGGAGGCAAGGGGGAAAAAGGAAGAAAAGAAAAAAACGATCTTTAACTTTTTGTTTATGGAATTTGGATTTTAAATCAAGGCAGCGGAGTCCTATTCATTTGACGTTTGTTCTCCTTTCACAGTTGTGGCAGCAAACTTTATGTAAAGGCTGGTATGTTGCCAAGTTTCTGTGTTTGAAATTAATCCATGATAGGAACTTCACTGACAACAGGAGCTTCTGAGGATATTTCATTCTTTTCTTCCTTTGTGCTTGTTACAGGTTCTTTGAGGCCTCATTGAATAAGTTGTGAGGTGAGATTCCAGAAGACTTAGTGAAATTATAGAAGGCTTTGGAATACAGGAATGCATTTTCTCACCAGGCATTTTCCACAGTCAAGTTTTAGCCTGCTCTTGCTACAGCTTCTTTAAAAAAACAAACAAACAAAATTATGTGACAGAGCTAGTTTTTTGGCTTGGTGTTCAGTGAAAGCCTCATCTGTATTCCACGAAATTCAGACTATTTGGTTAAGCAAAATGACTAGAGGATTATTTTTGCAAGTGTAATGTAGAACCAGCACTGTTACGTACCAAGCCAGACAGCTAAAAAAGGAGATGAGGTTCAGTATGAAGTTATTCAGCTACAAATTAGCTCTGTGTTCTTGTTAGCTTGTTTGGCTAGATTATCACATCACTCAGGAATTTTTACCCTGGGAGTTACTGTTAGATCTCTCAATTGTATCTCAAAACAATTTGCCCCCTGAAAGCTAAGAAAACTGCAGTGTAGCTTGTGTATCAGTTGTTTATGTTTTTAATATTATAGTATATTGAAGGAATGTTACAGTATGTATTTATATAATTTATAAAGTATTACAGTATATATTGAAGGAGACACGTGTGCACACATTTGTGGAGAAAGGGAAATCTGTTATTCTAAAGTAATTTCAAAAAAATCTAAGCTTAAAATATTTATGCTAGATCTAAAAGTAACCAGAGAGAAGGCCTTAATCAAAAAAGAAAAAAAAGCACAAAAACCCCAAAGCCACAAGTGGAAAGGGGAAATAATTACATGAAAATAAATATTATCATTCTTGGTTCAGTGCAAATCACCAGAATATCATCAGTATTCTGAAACACAGATCTTCAGTTCTGCTCCGTAGTATTTCATTCCTTACTATGCAAGTAGTATTAGCTATACTTCTGAATTAACTTAGATAATTGATGCATTTTAATTAACGTGTAATGCATAAGCAAGGTGCCTGGCACCTAGGACCCCCAATTCCCAATGATACATGTTCTTTTTCTCTTTCAGAGAATCTTTATCCATTTATGTGCACTTTTTTCACTTTGTAGGACATAGTCAAAGTACACCTATCTCCATCTCTGGTGATTCAGATAGTATTTGAAGATAGTATTTGGAGAATGAAACGAATTTGAATTCCCTCCTATATGCCAAAAAAAAATGCAGTTCTTCAGCCTTTGATTCAACAAAATAGTAAACGCTCCTTTAGGATGCCTAGCATTTAACCAAAAATGCATCCATACCATGTGCTGAATAAAGTAGCTTCGCTGGTGAAAGATGTTCAGAACATGCTGAAGGGGTAACCTCTCAGTGCAGGCACCCCATACTCCTGGCAACTGTTCTACTTGCTAAATTACTGGATAGCGAGTTGGGCCCCTCTCTTTCCAACTCTGTCTCCAAAGGAGTGATCTGGGCCTGGTGTCAGGAGAGGGTTCCATGCCAAGAACTCACCGGAAAGAGGCAGCCTTACATTTGCCCCAGAGCAGTCTGGGTTTTAATGAATAACCTGTCTCAAGTATTTTTCCATTAGCCATGTCTC
Source organism: Apaloderma vittatum (assembly GCF_000703405.1). Taxonomy (NCBI): domain Eukaryota; kingdom Metazoa; phylum Chordata; class Aves; order Trogoniformes; family Trogonidae; genus Apaloderma; species Apaloderma vittatum. The sequence goes on along the minus strand of NW_009717204.1, from coordinate 1,021 downwards.
CTGTTCAACATTCTGGCCTTAATGAGCCTCCTGCTCAAAGTGATGGCTTTATAAAGTCTATCTTAAGGTTTCAGCACTCTTTAACCACTTAGGAGACTGGACAGCTAAAATACAAATTACTTTTTGAAGCCCTGATGCTTAAATGTTAAGTATCACATGGCTTAGCACCATAGGAACTTTCCTTTGTTTTTACCTCAATTCCTCTCCACTTCCCTCCCTCCAAAGTGAAGAACTGCAACAGCAGCACTAATCTTTCAAGGTGTTTTAACAGGATCCAGTATTGAGAGAAAATATCTTAAAAACCAAGCAAATAAACCCTTTCAAATACAAAACAACTTTAGATATGCAAATAAAACTGGGATGTGCTCAAATAGTACCAAAGCAGCACTCTCTTAATACAGATTTCAGACTTTGGGAATTTGGTGTTAGAGGATTCTGGTTATATCAGTGAGACACAGAAAAAGCTCAGTTGTCCCAACCTGCAAATACTTAATTTCGACACCCAAGTCAGTTATCAACCATTTCAGAAAAAAAATTAAAATATTATAAAATTAAGCCTAAAAAGAGCTTGCTTTTTAAAATTAAGATAAAAAACCACCACCAACAAAATCAAAACTATTTACATACATAAAAAGATTTTTCAGCAGAAGCAAAGTTAGATACACTTTTATTTTGGAAAGCATAAAGTCACATTAGAAGTAAGTTACCGTCTTTCCATTCAGGTTGCTTCAAGTTATTCCGTCTCCCTGGGCAGTGAGGAAATGAAAAGGTCATCCCACACAGCTGGCACAGCAGCACCCAAAAGGCCATCATGGCAGGTACCTGTCAGACAGAAACCGGCCGGAGCTGAAAATGACAACGCGTGATGAACCCTGCATGAATCCTCTAAATGCAGTCACCTAACACAAGCACCCACATGCCGTCGAGGCTAAAGGATCGCTAGAAGAAAGACACCGCTCCAAACTGGTCCTGCGTGTCTCTCCTGGCGTGTTCGTTGCGTAACACCCGCGGCTGCCACCCG
>NW_009717203.1:0-4741 GCF_000703405.1 Apaloderma vittatum | reverse complement strand
AGTCTCCTGCTCTGGAGACTTTCCAACTCACGTTGTCCACGGTGTGCACAGCACTCGACACCAAGGAGCATTCCTGTTATCCAGGAGATCTAGGACTGCCTGTCCTCACCTGGAATTCAAGAGGCCACAGCATCTCCCATTTCCCCTCGAAACGTTCGGATAAGCCGTTATTTTTAAATGGAAGGAGAAAAGTTGGGACTACCTTCCAAAACAAAGCAGAAAACACCGTGTACAAAGAAAACCACTTGTTGGAGGAGGAAGAGTTGTAGAGCGCTACTGTTCAGCTTTCTCCTCACCCGAGCTGAATTCATTTGGCCGCGTTTTGCACTTATGAACCGGGCAAACATTTCATTGCTAACGCACCGGCTGGGAGCAGCTGAACCTCACTGAGCATTTTTTAAAGCATCTCAGCCTTCAGACAGCCTCAGCTTTTCCTCTTCAAAATCCCTACATTCAAGTCTTCAGGCTTGGAAAAGGACCAAAGCCTCCACGTTTCCTTAACACCCAGGAGGTTGCGAGCGCGTTGCGTGCTGCAGTCAAGAAAGTGCCAAGAAGTTAATGAAGATAGAAGTGCCAAGCGATAACACACACACCTTTCCCGTGCAGCTATTCTGACCATTTTGCAAACTGATTTGGCAGGCCCGGGCTCGAACCGCGAACGCGCGGCACCTCGATGTTATTAAACCCGTTGCTTGCTCTGCGGAAGTGTCGTGGGATGACAGATCGTTGGATTCGGAGATGTTCTCAAACCCGGATGGGTTAAAAGCAGCTCCAGCGTGCATCCGAGTCGCAGTAGTAAGGAGATCATCGATACAAGGGATTATGCAGATTTAAGAAATACCCTCAGCACCCGCGAGTTTTCAGAATGCAAACTACGTCAACCCTGAAAACAAGAGGCACTGCATCATGATGGCAGGAGGGACAAAGCCAGGGGGGTTCGACAGACAAAAAAAGATTGTTTTAATAGGAGAGAAGCATCAGTCATTGAGTCTTACTTCATTCAGACTTTCTCTCCTACCCATCCATCTTCGGTGCCAAGAGATGACAGGACCACCTCACTTTTCCCCCCTCCAGCCTCGTATACCAATAATGCCCATTTTTACCCCAAACAAACGACTCGCTGGACTGGCCCTTTGCCCTAAACCGGCTTGCCAAGCCCCTCGCTACCTGCCACGGTCAACTTGGCTCCAACTGGGCCCCCTCGAGAGGTGGGCGCCAACGGGCGGAGCCTTCCCCGAGCGTCCTCCCCAACTTTTGTCACCCGTGCCCGGGGACCATCGGTGGAAGAAGGGACCGGGGAGGGGGGCAGCCGGACGCGAACAGGCGGACCCTCCCGAATGCAAATGCCTTTGCCCTCGGCCAAACGAACAAAAGTCCTCGAGGCGGGCGGGCTCTGCATCGCTGCTCTCTCTGTGAGCACCACCTGCTCGGCGTCAGCCGGGAAAGTCGCCGAGTTATCTTTTCGCCGTGTCTGCAGAAGCCAACGGGAGCACAATGGACCCCACCGGCCAGGGTCAGGCGCGGCTTTCTTTCTCACCCCCGTGCCACCAGCCCTTTTCACCTCCAGCATCTCCAGGAGCCCCGGAGCGCTCAATCAAGAGGTGGCTTCGAGCGCGGGGAGGAGGGGGGGGAAATATAGGTCTCCGACGCCGTTTCCCCTCCTCTCCCTTCCCTTAAGACCTGATGGTCTTCAGTCACACATCTTAAAAGCAAAACAAAAAACAAAAACACAAAGACTTACTTGTCTCAAGTCGATGAAGGCCAACTGCAGCGTGTCCCCTTGGAACCCAGGCACTGGGCCGGATCTGGCAAACTCTGTGGGAAAGAAAAGAGGATAAAAAGCGCCTTTAACTAACCATGGACAGGGAGATTGGCAGACGGATGACAGGGAAGACAAGAGAGGCTGGGGGAGAGGAGGACCGCGCTTCTAAGGAGTCATGTCTCCCTCCCTTCAGCGTCTTTGTTTGCCCTTCAAAATTCGTGTCATCAAAACACCATTAATTCCACCGTCCTGACAGCAAGGAAACTGTACTAATTCGACCTGAAATTTATTCCCATGAGCCGTACTGGGCTTCAGAGTATTTGTTTTGTGAATGGACAAACAACTCGCCGAGAAGAAAGGGGGGGATGGGGGGTGGAAAAGTTTTTCCTCTCGCCACAATAAAATCTTCAGCTGTGAAACTCTTTTCAGTTCCGAAAGCTATTTATATTTTAGGGCGCTGAAGGAATTTTCTAATTTCACGCCTGTCGCCAGGCTCCCTACGCATTCATCAAAAAAATATGCCCAGCCGCGGCATTAATTATTCGGCAGCAGATTATTTGCATTATTATCTGCTACGGCCGCGCTATTGCCGGCCGACGGCCGCCCCAAATGGGAAGAATCGCGGTCGTTATGCGGCATATTTATTTATGTTGGATGAAGACATCTGACAACTGAATAACGTCGGCTTCTAAAGCGGAGAGAATATTTCCGAGGCTACATTTACCTCCCTCCAGTGTGATCTGCCCAACGTTTCATACTTAAGTCATTTCTTTTTCTTCTAATCCGTTACTTAAACCAAGTGTAAAACCACGGAGGGGGACTTGAACGAATCCATGTTAGATGACCTCAGCTCTTCCATGTCATTTAAGTGTTCACGAAGCCCACGACTGCACAGGTTCAAGCAGGTCTTTTGAAGACGTGCCTCAAGAGCTTGATTTTGCCCACCTTCCCTTAAATTTTCACCCTCTTCAGCCATCCAAGTGACGGCTTTATCTCTGCTCTCCCCACCAAGGGGATCTAATTTGTGAAGCCACAAGTTGACATCATGTAAGACTCAAGAGGCAGCTTCTGCCTTCGGCTGAATCTTGTTGCTCCTGCAGACCCTGAAGATGCTGCGCGACGGAACAAAATGTTTTCCTGAGATGCAGCCGAGCGTGAGGGCAGAAAGGACGAAAGGAAAACAGACAACAGATTTTTTAAGATCGGTATGGCCCGTTGTCACCCAACTACTCCGGTTTTTACCATGCAAGAACCCTGAAAACAGCTCCTGCAGCTCCACAAAGCTAAGGATGGGTCAGCAATGAGGAAGGAGGATTTTGCCTTCTTTCTCCATGACGGCACAAAGGTACTAAAGGACAAAGCCTGTCCCGTCCTTAAACAGTCACTACATGCCAGATTGTCTTCTTCTTCAACGCTTCTCCTTCCAAAAGTCATCTCGTGTCCAAGTGAATGCCACAAAAGAAGGAAAAGAAATCATCCTGGTCCTATTTTTATGGACTTCCTGCAGCCAACCAGTCATAGGAGCGGTCCCCACAGCTCTAATAAGAACAGACTAATTAATTAGACATTGGGATTCAGCCCCGTTCCTCAACTGCCTCATTTCTGGAAACCAGGGAGGGGTTATTTGTCAGATTTCTTGCTTCACCTTCCATTAGTAACTTGGGATGGAGACCATCCTTCAATAAAGACACCTCCAGGGGCCCAATGGCCAGTACTCAGACACCCACAGCTTTGCTTTTTAATATTTTCAGATGCCAGAAGTGCTCTGAGACTGACACGTTCACCCGTCTTCGCAGCGATCACTCAAGCTGCAGGACACTAGGACTGTGAAACCATTACGACTTTTACCCAACATTACTACTAGAAACAAATAATGACAAATAGAAAGCATGTACGTGACTGTTCGGATTCAGATTTTGGATAGGAAAAGCACAAATCAAATCCAGCACAACCCATCCATGGTTGTGCTTACGGACTTCGTTGGCTCCGGACAGAGCCACGAGCTGCTCAGCTTCCAGCCAGTTTCATTGACCAATGCTGCAATATTCAGGCTGCAAACAGTCCAAAGCGAGTTTATATTTAACCCTCAGAAACTGTTTTAATTAATTTTAACTGTACAGGCATTTTAATGCACATTTGCTGTAAAATCTGACTGTAGCTTGCCCGTGCCAGCACACACCCGCACGGGAGGACGAACGCAAGCTTTCTGACTCTGATCTGCAAGGGATAAATCATCTTTACACATTCGCTCTACACCCCACTGTCTCATCTGGAAAAACCAACCCCAAAGTCACATCAATCCTAAACCAGCCCCACTTTGGAAAAGGAGGTACCTGAGGAGCTAAAAAAGGTCTTAAATGTGGGTAACAGCGTTTGAGCATCCTCGAGAGAGATGAAACCCCCCCGCGTGGCTCTGCGGTGCAGAGGTCCCCACGCTGAGGTACCAAACAAAGCGGTTGAAACCTCAAGGTCCTACCCTCTGAGGATGGGGTCACATCGTGTTACTGATTATATTTGGAGAACAAAAACCCCGAGAGGTTTCTATTCTGGATTTAAGGGCTTCGCAGCTGCTAGGAATCTCTTGCGAAGCACACATGGAGTTGTGAAATTTAAGCATTTCCCGAGAGCATGGATTTCAAATCCTCACGGGGAAACGCCTGTGACTGGCTCTTGAATGTTTTATCACTGCTGTCATCTGCCAGGAGCCATCCAAGAGAGGTTTCATGCCAAGATATCCCAACACCTTCAGCCGCCTCTTCTCGAGGAACCGAACGGGAGGAAGGCTGGAAGGGTCATGGACTGACACTGCCTTTTTAATCATAGAATCACGGAATTGTCAGGGTTGGAAGGGACAGTAAAGCTCATCTCGTTCCAAAACCCTGCCATGGGCAGGGACATCCCCCACTAGATCAGGCTGCCCAGAGCCCCATCCAGCCTGGCCTGAAAAACTCCCAGGGATGGGGCTGCCACCCCCTCTCT
>NW_009717202.1:3374-3936 GCF_000703405.1 Apaloderma vittatum | reverse complement strand
CCCTGCGGCCCCCGGAACGGGGGAAAACGGGGCTCCACATGGCACCGGGAAGCCGGAGAAGTGGCTGAAAAGATCCTTCCGACTGTTCCCGATGTCCTGAGGAGTTCTCACACCAGAGCAGCTGGGTTTCCCCTAGAAGGCCCTACACTGCGCTCGGCGCAGGCAGGCAGGCGTTTGGACGGAGTAAAGCCGGTTACAAATACGCCCTGACATAAAAATAGGTTCTGCAATGCGTTTTATATCAGATGAATTTATTAACTAGCCGTTACATGGGTTTTAAATGCAGATATTTGTCTCTCCTTAAACCAAGTAAGCTCTCCAAAAAAGTGGCATATGGAAAATACGGAATTGTTTGGCTTGAAATGGTGAAAAGTGTTTACAATTTCTTTCCTTGCTTTGTTATCCTTATATCCCATAGGAATTGTTTTGCCTCATAGGCATTCTAATGGAGGCTGCTTCAATCCTCATTTTATGGTTACACATAAGTTATGCATGCCAAGCAGTGTACTGTTTCCTCTTTTCTTATAGCATCATCGTGCCTGTCACCCTAAATCTGCTGCTT
>NW_009717202.1:0-3339 GCF_000703405.1 Apaloderma vittatum | reverse complement strand
TATTGTAGCAGCATTCATCCACTTTTGCTGTTGCTACACGCATTTCCACCACACGTGCCAGCACCTGCCATTTAGCTCGTTCCATTGCCCGGGAAAGTGAATTAACAATGGAGGCGTAGCAAGCTGATTTCCTGTCCTGAAAGAAATCCTTAATAACATGTGTAGGACCTGACTCTTGGGTCTCCTTCAACTGCCATTGGGCTGCAGCTATAAAAGTTGGATAATTAACAGGGTTCCCCAAAAAAAAAAAAACAAACAAAAAAATAAACCACCAAAAAAAACTCTATTGAGGGGGGATAATCAACCCTTATTCAACCACAAAAGTGATGTCCGTCAGAGTAAGGAAGTAGGACAGGAGACAGTTCCACAATGGCCACTGGCTCAGTGAAGCAGGGTCTAATTTTAAGCTCTGAATCACACCAGAGACCATACCGGATCCTTTCCGCCCCCAGGATTTGAACAACATGGGAAAGCAGAGAATGACCTGTGCCTCACCCTGGTCCCGCAACTGCTACTTATTGCAGCATCTAAGTTTAGCCTTTAATGGATTGATATTGCACAAATAGTCATCTCAGAGCTCAGTCTAAATGGCTAAACAATGTTCTGTGTTTGAAAGCAATTATAAAACTGTCACAGTTCACCAGCGCTTTAGGGCATGGTGATAAGGGACTCTAGGAAGACCTGTTTGGAGAGACTTAAGTTGTTTTTTCTACATGTGTTTCACGTGTTCTGATTTTAGCATTCAAACAGTTGGTGTTCTCCTTGCCTGAGAGTTGTCAAAGTGCTTACAAAAATCTGTTGGTTTAGGTGTGATCAGGTCCTTTCAATCTTTTATCCTGCAAAGAGAAGGAAAGTCATCTTCACACATCTCACCATACAATAAGTTCTTCTAATAGCCAAGGTATTTCTTTGGTCGTAGCAGGTGTTTTCCAGGAACAAATTTGGCTTTCTATTATGGCAGAATATTTAGGCTTTTGTCAGTGTCTTCATTCTACTGTGTCCCCAAAAGTTTGCAGTCTTGAAAATAGCTAAGGATCCTTGCTGCTGCATGCTGCTCAGTGGAAGGTGCCTACCTATCCTTTATTCCAGTATAGGTTGTTTTTCAACTGTGTTGTGCAACTTGATGAGAAATCATGGGACTGGACTGCAAAAAAAAAAAAAAGTGGTAGCTGTTTATAAGTATGGGTAATGTGGTTATTGTCTACACTGAGATGCATATGCATGTATGAAACTTTCCACAGGATAAATCTGATCACAGTAGCAGTGTAAGAACGGGAATTTTTTTCAGTGAAATGGTATGACAAGCCCTCATCAGTGGCATTGTTCCATGAGAATTCTACGTGACAATACATTCATGGAAAGGACTAAGATGGAGATAAGGCCACAGGCCATACCGACCACCGGCAGAATATTTCTTCAGTCTTTAACTAACAGCAGAGTTCTTTCACTGCCATCTATGGTCCTCTAGATCAGCTAGAGTTACTTGTTATGCCTGGTAAGAAATCCTTTCAGGACCCAGATCTTCCACATAATTAAGAGTCTTCTTTATGGCCTTCTATTGAAATCAGGATTATTTTCCCGATAAAGCAAATAATTATTTGGGTTTGGTTTGCTTTTTTCAACAAAGAAAACCCCAAACCAGCCTGTGTGGGAAGACCAAAATCTGTCAAGGAAACCATGCCTACCATTCCTCTTTCTTCTAGGATTTTAAGAGATCTGCAGATTATTAAATATTTATCCTCACTTATCCCCAGTACAGAGAGTTTTTTGTAGACAGTGAACAGCTGGATGGACTAGAAAGTCGTGGAGGGAGTGGAAAGAGAGAGAAATTGTAGAGAACTTAGAAGCCACAAAGGCTCTCACAAGGGGAATGACAGAGACAGCTGAACGTGCAGAGGGACGACAGGCTTGAGCAGTGGATATGGAGGTTCCACCTTGCAGTAGCAAATTAGTGGACTGGAACTGCAGCGTAACAGTAACTTTTTTCTTCCTGAAGAATGCCAACGTAGCAGCAAAGCAAGAGCGTCCAGCCAGTAGTGCAGACTTAAAATCTGTTTCTTCTGCATCAATCTCTCTATCGAGCATAATGTTCCTAATTCACATTCTAGCTGCTGTGTGTGTGTAAGCTGTGTGTGTCTAGCTGATAACCCAGACCTGCATGAATGATAAAATTGAATAAAAAAGAACTATTCAATAACATTTTCACCATTTATGTCTGGATCTATTTACCAAATTGAGTTTGAGAGTGGTGAATGAGGTTTTGATATATGTTTCTTCTTTTTTCCTGCTCATTTGGAGCCAAAGTCTAAGCTTGTATAGTATAAATAGATCTACAGTGGTGTCAAGCTGAGGCTGCTAGAGAACTTTTAAAAATTAGGAGCGTGATTTATGACTGGAGAGAGGTATGAATATTCTTTTTCTAAATGGTTTCTAGGCACACAGTGAGGCTTTTGTCTAGAGCAGTCTGAATTAGAAAGACAAGACTAGAACTGACTTCCTTAGTTTTGTTCTCAGCTATTGTAGGCAACCATGCCATGTAATCTCTTTTATGCCCTTCAGTTGGCTGTAGTCAGTATAAAAATAATGAAGAGTGTCTCAGTGAACTGATTCGGCTCCCAGAATAAGCCCTTGCTACATTCTGTTGATCCCAGCAGTGCGTTAGGGCTTCACCTAGGGACTTCAGTCTTCCTTTCTTAGTATTTTATTCCTTGATCTATTCTCCACTCCCCTGATCTTCTGTTGAGTTCTCTTTCTCTGCTTATTTTGCTTAGTGGTTGCATTTTTTTTTAATTATTTTTTCTGCTTAGCAGTCATCCAGAATCAAGGAATCTCACAGAAATCTCTTTAAGCTAGAGTCTAACCTGTCGGCACTATCTAAAGTGAGCTGAGCTCAAGACTGTGCCATTGTTTCTTAAAAATAATGGTCTCTTTTGTTGGTGGTGGTTTACTTTAAGACTAATACCTAGCAAAGAAAGTGTGAAAGTATGGAGAGAGAAATGTACAATGTCAGATGATCCTGGCAATAGCTGTTATATTCTAGAATAACCTCCAATGGTAGTCACGTCCTCTTGTTAGGGATATTTAGAATAGTATTGCACGTAGCATTCGAGAAGACAGTTTGTTAGCTCCTAAGTAGCTGACAGAATGTTGTAGTACATATTTGCTTCATCTATTCTTATACCATACTCAAGCAGTTAAATGATTTTTTTTTTTGTTGTTGTGAAGGAAACAGTTAATTATCAGCTGATAGGGCATGAGGAGGACAGGATGAGTTCTCCAAGAGAGGTACCAGGAAAAAACACCAGTGGTTCACAGAACTACAGAATCACAGAATCACAG
>NW_009717201.1:380-920 GCF_000703405.1 Apaloderma vittatum | reverse complement strand
GGCTGCAAAGCAAAGACACGGAAAGAGAGTGAGCTGGGAAGAGCCTGAGCTCAGTGGTCCCCTCGCCCCGTTGGCTGTCCCTTCCCAAAGGGAACTCAATCACCCGGTGATTCTTCCAGCAGCGAAAAGCCCTCCAGCTCCTGGCAGAGGTGGATGCCTCCACTGCAGCGGGACTCATCCTGCCCGGCTGAGGTGCTGGGTCTAACCCAAACCAGGTGCTGCTGCCGGGGTCCTGTCATCTCCCCGTGCCTACAGATCGCTCCTGGGAAAGGCTCCTTCCCTCACAGGAGCTCAAGAGGAGACAATTCCCTCCTAGAGGGAAGGGCAGGAATCCTGCCGAGCGCATCACTGGAGGGGCTGCTCTGATGCCTGCAGGTCTCCCCACCTTGCACACCTGTACCCGGAGCCCCAAATCAAACATGGACCGCACATCCCACTCCCCTGAGCTGCCGCCATCCTTATCCTGCCCTCCCCTTCTCCCATGCTCCGGGCACCTCTGGTGCTCAGGGAGGCGTCACCGAAAACGCCCCATTTCAGTCC
>NW_009717201.1:0-204 GCF_000703405.1 Apaloderma vittatum | reverse complement strand
CCACCCCCGCCCCCCCCGCCGCCCCTGCCACTTGACCTGCAATACTGATGGGGATAAGAAGAGGTTGAGTAACTGTCCCTGCTGGAACCATTACTCCTGTCACAACTGTTGCTAAGTTTTCCTGAGTCAAGACCTGCAAAAGTAAACAAGATTTAAAAAAGAACAGAAATCAACGCCACTGCAGACAGCATCAGCGGAGCATAA
>NW_009717200.1:0-3045 GCF_000703405.1 Apaloderma vittatum | reverse complement strand
CGGGCTAGGGCTGAGCCGGCTGCTAAAGAAATAAAAGGTGCTCGCTGTTGACCCCCCTCCCTCCGCAAAGCGGAAGGGGAAAGGGAAGAAGGCATAGAGACTTAGAGTTTGGAAAACTAGAACAGCTTAATGAAAACAGTAATTGTACTAATAAGGAAATAACGGAAAGAATGGAAATAATTAAGACAATGGCAATAACTAAATATATGCAAAACCGATATCGAACCTGGCTTCCCCCCTAGCCCTGATGGCCGTCACCGCTGATGCTGCAGAGTAGACAGGCACCAGGAAAGCCCCAGGCGCAGCAACCGGACACAGGAGATGGATTTGGGAACTCAGGATCGGGACTGAGGGCTGAACAGACAGAGTCCTCCTCGGACACCAGCCACTGAGGCAGAGAGCTTAACCCCCGTGATCCCTCAGCTTTATACTGAATATGACATATATGAAATGGAATATCTCTGTTGGTCAGGTTTTGGTCATCTGTCCCGTCTGCTCTTCCCCAGAGGTGCAACTTTTTACCTTGTAACAAGGTGGCACATAACATTTAGCAGGGACCTTGGTCGCTACAGGAGCGAGTGTAAGCAAGAGCCTTTCTGCATACCAATCCCTGGTAGTAACTATAAACATTAGGCTTTATCACTTCTAGTAGCAGACACTGTCTGTAAAAACATACTGTTAGCTTCAGGAAGTGCAGCCTTTTAGAACAGACTGGGCTGGAAAGTAAAATCGCTGAACAGAATTGTTCTGTTTTAGCTCGAACCAGGACAAATAGAAAAACGTGAGAATGGAGGATTACACTTTTTGCTTGTGTTTCAGTCTCCAGTTACTTTGATTATCACAGATATTGAGCAGTAGTCAGCTCCTGAAAACTACCACCAGGTTTTCATATTTACAGGTAATGATATATAAAGTTTATACTTCTATAAACATAAGATGTCTTGCAGTTGATTTGAGCCTTTGTCTACAGGAGATGCGCATTTAAGCAATGGACAGGCAGAGCTGGACAGGTCAGCATACATGGGATGGCACTTGAGAAGAAGCAGAAAGGCAAAAGGGTGAAGAAGAACAACACAAAAGATAACTGTAAACAAGGCTTAAAGCATGGTGGATTCAGGGAAGGTAGGGAAGTGAAGATTCCTAGGAGAGGGAGAATGGGAGAGGGAAGAGACAATGGATCCAGAGAGCATGAGCTGTAGACATTTCAAGAGGTTTTGTGAGACCTGGGTCCAGACAGACAAAGAACGAGAGCAGGGGATTGAATTAGGGCAGCTGGAAGGTTCAACATCTGTTTAATGTAGAGCAGGTTTTGCATACAAAGAGACAGTGGAATACAAATGTATGCACAGCTATTATTCTAAGACAGGGTTATTCAGCATTTGTTCACTCTGAAGAAGTGGCTTACTCTATTGCCATTCAGTCCTGCCTACCACTGATGACAAAAAAAATCTCACTGTGGCTTATAACCAGAAAACACTCATGGGTGCCTTTTTCATGCTTACTCACCCACTAATACAGAAGATACTTTTTAAAGTTGCGTTTTTTTTTCTAGGCTGATGAAAAAACCCCAGGAACCTGTTACCTATTCAGTTGTGAATCATCTGATGCTTCAAAACTACTATAGTTATTAACCCCAAATGCTTGTAACTGAGACACTCAACCTTTACTCGCCCTGATCAGTTTGGCTAAGACACCTCCAGACTGAAAAGTAAGCAGCCTGCTGCTGTTATTGAGGACATGGGATATGGAAGGCTCCCATCACCTCAGATTAACTCTTCATCAAGAAAGAGCTGCTGCTGAACTACTGAATAGTTCAGCATTTACGCCAAGCGTTCAGGCACACTTGTCTGACCCACATTCAGCAGCTGGCTCTCCTTTCTTGTGCCTTACCAGTTTGAGACATGTGGGCCTCTGTGAAATTAAGTCTGTAGATTCCTCTGCACAGGTAACTCCCATGGACATCACAGGAGGCTGTTGGGGTGCTGAGGACAGCTGTTCAGAAAAGGAAAACATTCATTTTTACAGGAAAAAAATGTATCCTGTAAAGCACTGCAAGAGCCGTATATTTATCTTTTTATAAGCGTGTTTGGGTTCAAGGAATGATTCCACATTTTATAAAGTGAAGATTGAAAAAGAAGATAGAGATTTCTTAAAGAAAAAATGCAGAAGACAAAAATACCCTCCAAACTGAATCACTGAAAAATGACTTTAAAATATTGCCATAACGTAGGGAGAAAATGCAAGCATTCTAAGTAAAAGCATGGCATGATATGTAAATTGTTTTCTCTGGGAAAAAAAATGGCTTCTGCAATATTTGGAGCCTAAAGGGACTGACTCAAAAGATCAGAGATGGATTCTGGGATGCCACCTCCTGCTGGCTACTGTAACAAAAAATCTTCAATTTCCTCCTATCACCTACTAGCATGCTACCTCTAGGTTTTCTGGGGATTTAAATTCAAATTGCACAAAGAGAAATCACTGAATGTTAGAAAGGCAGAGCATGCATGTAGGAACCACCTGCGCCGTGCTCACAGTGAGTCACTGCAGGGACATCCGAGCTCAGCTGCCGCTGAGCAGCTTCCACACTAGCAGTGGTCTTGCTGTGGTTGTGCAGACTGGGGTGAACTGGTGTACCCTGCTCTTGGTCAGTTTCGTCACTTCATCTCTATCTCCCTCCCCACTCAATGGAAGAGCTATTAGCAAGTTCAAAATCTTTAGTCAGACCTTGAGATATCTGTACTCTGAGCAAGATGCTTGACTTCTGATATTTCTGAGGTGCTTTGCAAACTCCCATAAAGGCTACCTATATAAGACAAGGGTTAGTTTCTTAAGGTCCCACTGAACTGAGACAATCCATTTATTAGAAAAATGAGTTGAAATAATATTGTGTTTCTTTTTACATTTATCAGAGCTCACCAAACCTTTTGACACTGTGAGCAGAAAAGGCCTGTGGCAGATCTTGGAACGATTAGGATGTCCTCCCAAGTTCCTCACAATGATTATCCTGTTGCACAAGGATCAGCACAGCCCAGTCAGATACGGCGA
>NW_009717199.1:0-712 GCF_000703405.1 Apaloderma vittatum | reverse complement strand
ACTGGGTTTTAGCTAAACCCAGGACAGCACTCTTGGAGGAGAAAAGTCCCGTTTGAAATAGGGGACAGGACAACCGTGTCCTCTTCCCATTAAATAGGGCAAAAACCTCAGTTGTGAGGGCAGGGGCGCTCTGTGCTCGATGAGTGTGAGGATGGACACGGGCCCATACCGGCTGATGGGTCTCACTGGGATTTCCCGCGTGTCGATTAGAGCCGGAGGTGCAGGGTTTTACAGAACCTGAAGAAACAGAGGGATGTGAAGATTCATCTCGATTGCTGGGGGGGAAGATTTTCTGTTTGCGTTACACCATTTCTGTAACAAGTTACTGAATTTAAACAAAAAAAAGTAGAGTAATCCTTGTGTCTGAGTTAGCCGTGTGTCTGATTGTGTTCAGTCAGCGCAGGCTCTGGTTCTCCAGCCGTCGCGTCGCGTAAGCCTTGTTTCTGAGTTAGCCGTGTGTCTGATTGTGTTCAGCCAGCGCAGGCTCTGGTTCTCCAGCCGTCGCGTCTCGGCCGGACGGAAGCTTCTCTCGGGAGCAGTCAGACAAATCTTTGTTCTGTTTTGCAGCTGAAATGAAGACTCCAAAGCGCCGGCAGCCCTTCGTCCCGTTCGCGCTGAGGAACCACACGGGCTGCACGCTCTGGTTCGCCACCCTGACCACCACCCCCACGCGGTGAGTGAGCAGCTCGGGGGGACCCGGCCCTGGACAGTG
>NW_009717198.1:0-255 GCF_000703405.1 Apaloderma vittatum | reverse complement strand
GGGACCCCAGCCTGCTGATCTGCTCAAAGACCTGCCTCGCTTCCTGGATGTACTGGTCCTGGATGACCATGGGGAGAGCGTCCTCCTCGCCCCGTTGGCCCCCATCTGAAGCCACCCTGTCCTGGCTGTCGGTGGTGGCCAAGAGAAGTTCAGAGGAGCTCTGCTTCATGGTGCTCTGTAGGAAAAGCCGACGAGTCCCCGATTTTTCGGAGCACGTGAAGGACTTGGCGCGACGCAAAGTGGCCGTCAGGTCCT
>NW_009717197.1:0-2456 GCF_000703405.1 Apaloderma vittatum | reverse complement strand
GGAGCTTCAGGAGGAGGCGGAGCGTCGGCAGCAGAGCTTGGACGCGACCTATCAGCTGGAGCAATACTACTTCGACGTGGCCGAGGTGGAGTCGTGGTTGGGCGAGCAGGAGCTGCTGCTGATGAGCGAGGAGAAGGGCAAGGTGGGCGTGGGGGGGTGGCCGTGGTGATGATGATGGTGGTGATGATGGTCGTGGTGATGGTCACGGTGATGGTGATGGTGATAGTGATGGTCGTGGTGATGGTCAAGGTAATGGTGATGATGATGGTGATGGTCACGGTCACGGTGATGATGATGGTGAAGGTCACGGTCATGGTGATGGTCAAGGTCATGGTGGTGATGATGGTGAAGGTCACGGTCATGGTGATGGTCAAGGTCATGGTGGTGATGATGGTGAAGGTCACGGTCATGGTGATGGTCAAGGTCATGGTGGTGATGATGAAGGTCACAGTCACGGTGACCATGACGATGATGGTGATGGTCATCCTCATGGTGATGGCCATGGTGATCACGATGGTGAGGGTGATGATGGTCATGGTCATGCTGATCATGATGATGATGATGGTGATGGTCATGGTCATGGTTGTGGTGATGATGGTGGTGATGACGATGATGAGGGTCATGCTTATGAGGGTGGTCATGGTCATGCTGATCATGGTGATCATGGTGGTGATGGTCATGGTGATCATGATGATGGTGAAGGTCATGGTCACGGTGATCATGGTGATGGTGATGGTGACGGTCATGTTGATCATGATGATGATGGTGATGGTGATCACGATGATGATGGTGATGAGCGGGGGAGGTCTTGAAGGCCCACCTGGCCCCACCGACGTGTCCTCCTCCCCACGTGCAGGACGAGCAGAGCACCCTCCAGCTCCTCAAGAAGCACCTCCTGACGGAGCAGACGGTGGAGAACTACGAGGAGACCATCGCCCAACTCTCCCGCCAGTGCCGCGCCCTTCTCGAGCTGGGCCACCCCCAGAGGTGGGTGCGGGCGCCTCCAGCTCCACCATCTCCATCGTCTCCTCTAGCTCCACCTCCATCATCTCCATCCCTTCCCCATGTCCCATCCTTGTCCCAGCTCCATCCCATCTTCATCTCCATCTCCACCATCTTCATCTCCGTCTCCACTCTACCCCATCTCCATCCCATCCCCATCTCCATGTCCATTGTCTCCATGTCCATCATCTTCTTCCCATCCAATCTTCATCCCATCTCCCTCATCCCCATCCCATCACCATCATCAAAATCTCCATCATCTCTGTCTCCATCTCCATCATCTCCATTCCATCCAATCTTCATCCCATCTCCATCCTATCTCCATCTCCTTCATCTCCGTCCCATCTCTATCGCCATCACCTCCATCTCCATCTCCATCATCTTCATCTCCATCATCTGGTCCAATCTTCATCCCATCTCCACCCTACCTCCATCTTCTTCTTCTCCATCATCTCCATGCCATCCAGTCTTCATCCCACCTCCATTCTATCTCCATGTCCTTCATCTCCATCCCATCCCCATCATCTCCACCAGCTTCACCTCCATCTCCACCTCCATCTTCATCTCCATCATCTCCATCCCACCCAATCTTCATCCCATCCCATCTCCATCCCATCTCTATCTCCCTCATCTCCATCCTGTCTCCATCTCCATCATCTCCACCCAATCTCCATCTCCAACCCCACATCTCCCCGGGGGTCTTGGGTGTTGACCGGGTGCTATTGTCCCCTTCGTCCCCCCGCAGCGAACAGGTCAGCAGGCGGCAGTCGCAGGTTGACCGGCTCTACGTGTCTCTGAAGGACCTGGTGGAGGAACGCAAGGCCAAGCTCGAGCAACAATACTGGCTCTACCAACTCAATCGCGAGGTGGACGAGCTGGAGCACTGGATTGCCGAGAAGGAGGTGGTGGCCGGGTCACCCGAGCTGGGCCAGGACTTCGAGCACGTCACGGTGAGGCAGCTGTGGGGATGGTCTTGGTGTTGTCCATGGGCTGGAGGAGCTTGGAGTTGTCCCTGGTCTTGAGCAGGACCTGGCAAGGTTCTGGTGAGGGGTCTTGGCGAAGTCCCTGGTGGTCCTGGCCACCATCCTGGTCATGGGCACCATCCGTGGTCTGTGCTGGAGGTCCTGGTGACCATCTGTGGTCCGTGCTGGTGGTCCTGACACCATGAATGCTCCATGCTGGAGGTCCTGGCCACCATCCATGGCCCATGCTGGAGGTTGTGGCCATCCTCCTGGTCCTGGGCACCATCCATGGTCTATATTGGTGGTCCTGGGCACCATCCATGGCCCGCGTTGGTGGTCTTGGGCACCGTCCACATCATGGGTGCCATCCATGGTCCATTCTAGTGGTCCTGGCCACCACCCATGGCCCATGCTGGAGGTTGTGGCCATCATCCTGGTCCTGGCCACCATCCATGGTCCAGGCTGGAGGTCCTGTCCCCACCACTGACCCCT
>NW_009717196.1:0-1074 GCF_000703405.1 Apaloderma vittatum | reverse complement strand
CCCGCGAGCCCAGAGCCCGCCGGACGTGGAGATGGCTTCCCTCCCCTGCCTCCGGCATCGACACCCCCAGCTCCTTACCAAGGCCAAGTCCGGCACCAAGAGCTTGCTGTCGTCCTTCTGGACCTCGGCGTGGCCATTCGTGTCCTTCTCCTGCTTCACGTCTGGGCGGCTGCTCGGGGCGGGCAGCGCACGACCCGGCACCACATCCCCTCGGTGCTTTTTGGTGACGTGGGCGTCGGGGCCGTGCACCGTTTTCACGTGTTTGCGCAGGGAACTGGGGTCTGTGTAACGCTTGGTGCAGCCCGGAATCTTGCACACGTAGGGCTTCTGTCACGGAAAAAAGGCAGGTACAGTGGAGGGAGGTGTTAACTCCAGCTAGAGGCCCCCCCTCCAAAAAAGCTGGGCAGGAAATAAATCTCCCCCATGAAAACCCGGGAACTGAGGGTGGGAAGGGATCAAAAAGGCCGAGTCCCCCTGGAAGGGGCACATCAGGTGCTGCAGAAGGGCACTGGAGGAGGCTGCAGCGAGGCCGAGGAAGCACACAAGGATGGCGCTCCACAGGAGTGGGGCAGGGGGTCCAGGGACCCTGGTGGGAATGCAGGAGACTGAGGATGGGAGCAGGGGGACATTCTTCATTAGAGCAGGGAGCTGGGGCACGCGGGGCAAAAAAACCTCAGGGATGCAGGGAGTTTTCAGAGCATGGGACTGATCAGGAGGCATACGGGGAGCCCAGAGGGGTGCAAAGAGGCCCAGGTGGGTCGGTACCTCATTGGAATGCGTGCGGTTTTGATGCTTGGCCCGGTCAGAAGCGTTGGAGAAAGCCTTGTTGCAACCCTCATGTTCGCACACGTAGGGTTTTTCACCCGTGTGTGAGCGCAGATGCGTCTTGAGGTTCTCCAGGCGAGAGTAGGCTTTGTTACAGCCCTCGAACTGTGCGGGCGAGCGGGATGAAACATGCCACAAACCTTCAACAACCCCTGTACCCCATCACCCCTACACTACAGACCCGCAGTGCGTCAGCCACGGACACGTACACACCCCCCAACCAACACAGAGTGCACCTGCTCTCCTCAC
>NW_009717195.1:0-580 GCF_000703405.1 Apaloderma vittatum | reverse complement strand
AAGCAAGAGAGGCTAAGGCAGTGAAGGAACTCACACCTCTACTAATCCAACAGATTTATTCTGGTAACACACTTGCACCATACAAAGTAGCACAGGTCACCGGGCAGAGATACCAGGCCCTTACAAAAGAGCATGGACAATAAATACCTATCACACGCCTAGAGAGTTGAGAGCGAAACCCACCAGCCCCGGGGGCGGCTGCGGTGAGAGCAAACTCCAATAAATACAATATGAAATATACAGTCTGTTGAGCAGAACTCATTCAAAGTGCTTAGGACAGAGGAAAATACCAAGTCATACACGGCATGGAGCACAATCAATACATTCAGAATCACAACAATGGCAGAAGGGCAGCGGCAGCGTCTCTCTGGAGCGTCCTACGCACCCCCTCAGTCCGGGAGCGCCCCGTGTGCTTTGGATCAGAAAGGGACACGAGCCCCACGCGCCTGGGACACCGATTCACTTGCTTTTGGGCCCAGAACAAAACAAAGAGATTGAAAGAGAAGAAAACTAAAGAGACACAGATGGCTGCTCTGCCGCGAGGAGGAAGAGGAGGAGGAGCAGGAGTCCATGCAGGCTG
>NW_009717194.1:0-518 GCF_000703405.1 Apaloderma vittatum | reverse complement strand
CAGTGGTGCCGGGGCAGCCCCTCGGCCAGCGGCCCCCCGGGCTTGGGGAGCGCAGCCTCCCCGGAAACCCCCGTTGCCCACACCTGCCTCCTGACACTCGCTGCTGGGGAAGGGGGAGTCTCTGCTGCTCCAGCCCCCCCTTTCCCAGGAAGGACTTTTCTGCCCCGGCAGCCGCCCAGGCCAGGAGGGCACGATGGAGCGAGGATGCTCCTGTAGTGACAAGTGGCATCTCGGGCGTGAGCTGGCACCTGAGTGGCATCGAAGACATCGCCCACACAGAGCAATGAGCTCCCATCACCAGCACGAGCGGGTTCCTTTGGCCAGACCCCCCCAAGCTCTCCAGCCCCCCTGAAGGACCCACATTCCTCATCCCCAGAGCCAGGACGTGGCCGCTCGGCCACTGCCTGGGCTGGTGACCCGCGGAGCTGCACACCGGTCGGCCAGGGACCTCCCTCGCTGCCTCTCATCGCCAGCTCAGCTAATTAAAAATAATGATGTGCTGGGGCTCCGCAGGCCCG
>NW_009717193.1:0-499 GCF_000703405.1 Apaloderma vittatum | reverse complement strand
CACCACGCTCGAACTGACTGAGCTAACCGCCCCCCATTTTCCCCCTCTAAACACACTCGAGACATTTTCTCAACTCGTGGACGCAAGACGACAGTTGCAACTAACTTCTTAATGCTGCTGAGAGCTTCTCTCCTCTTTGCAACACCCCACTCACAATAAGGATGGTGCCTGAGCAGCTTCCTCAAGTGTTTTTTCAAAGTTGGTGATTGCAGACCAGGAATCTTTTATAATCCTACGGTAACAGACACATGAAAACATCTATCTTAACCTGAGGTCAAGAGAACAACAATATTTAATTAAGCCTCGGCTGAGAGGCCTCGATCTGAGCAGTTACTTTGGCTGTTAAAACCTTCGCGCGGACGTCGTACTCAAGTCTTTACCTTGAGTCTAGGGTTGTTAGTACAGTTGCGTGGATTTGCCACTTGATGTCCCTCTCTTCATCGACTGACTACAGGGAATTCTGTCTATAATCTTGGGCTTCTTCAGGTTTCTTCAGCTC
>NW_009717192.1:0-413 GCF_000703405.1 Apaloderma vittatum | reverse complement strand
TTGGTGGCCATTGGGTACCTCTTGATGACCACGGGTGGCCTTTGGGTGCCTGGTGATGACCCTTGATGACCCTTGGGTGCCTGGTGATGACCCTTGATGGCCACTGAATGACCTTTGGTGGCTGTTGGATGCCTCTTGATGACCCTTGATGACCCTTGGGTGCCTCTTGATGACCGCGGGTGGCCGTTGGGTACCCATTGATGACCCTTGGTGGCACTTGGATGCCTGTTGATGACCCTTGATGACCCTTGGGTGCCTGTCGATGCCCCTTGATGCCCTTTGGTGGCCCCTGGGTGCCTCTCGCTGACGGCGGGTGGCCGTGGGTGCCGGGCAGGTGGTGCAGTTCAAGCAGCAGTCGCGGCTGGAGGAGAAGCGCAAGAAGGCGCTGGACCTGCAGCTCGACTTCATCGTGG
>NW_009717191.1:7230-26213 GCF_000703405.1 Apaloderma vittatum | reverse complement strand
TGGGGTGCTGCAGCACCTGGCCTGGCCCCGCTGCGCGCCCCGCTTGCAATTTGGCTTCTCCTGCTTGCCAGAAGGTTGGGGAGCCTCTCGGAATGCACAGATCTCGGTGACATCTGTGTGTGACAGCGCGACTGTTAATGGATCCTTAGGGTATCGCAGGTCTCATTTAATATCGTGCTGGAAGCACACGAACCTTCGCACGGTGTGTGATTTCACTGATAGTTTGAGCTGCTTGTTTTTGTTTTTCCTGTCAAAACAAACAAAAAAACCCCCTATATTACAAAAATTGCTTCGGTATCTGAATATGTAACCTCGTTTCATGTATGCTACTGCTGGTTTTGTGGAGTTATTCCCACCTTGTTGCAGTTTTTCATATGCTGTTATTTGTGGCTTATCGGATCTAAATGATTTCTCCTGCTGCTGGAAAAGCACAAGAGAAAAAAATACAAAAAAGGAGTAATGTGCTTTTAAGCTGGTAAAAGGAAGTATGAGGCCTTTTGAGCTGAATAAAGGAAATGCACTTCCTGAAAAGACTAAAAAAACCAGATCTTTGATGCTATTATCAGAGCTTGCTGTTTTTACTGACATTTTACTTCATGCTTCAAAGAGTAATTCATTCAGCAGATGGGAATCAAGAGTAAGGCAAGATTTGAAAAGTGCTTTTCTCTTCTGCAGTTCTGAGTATGAGCTTGCTGTGATATCAGACAAATGCTGTACAGATACATGTAATAGATTGGGGATTTTTTTATTTTTCTAAGCCGCGTTGGCTCACAAAGACAAAGCATTAAGAACCCCCAGATTTTCTTCCTGCCTTCTCTCCCAAATTCTATGATCTCTTAATTCTGGAATCACTAGGAAACATGTAGCATCTGCTCCTTGGGAAAGAATAAGAACATGAGACCGGGGATCTCTCACGAAAAAAAAGGATTAGTCCATATGTTTAACATTTTAAATATTTGAAATGGTTTAATATCAGAGTTCAAGTAGTGTAAAGGGAGGGGTACGAGTTTCTTTTTCTCGTCTTAAATTGACATCTGCCTTTCTCAATACCTCTTTACCACTTATATTGGGAATGTGCTCATCAAAGAAGATTGTTTGCATGCTGTGCAATTATGAGGCTTGGACTTCCTTGGCCTCAAGTAGTTCTTGAGCTTTAAGAATTCATTTAAATTGTGCAAGTGGACTCATAGCTCAGGTCGGTGTAAAAGCATTCTGTTCCGATGGCTTCCTGCAAGTAGTTATTAGTCTGTTCATTTCAGAAGCTTCACGTTCTGGTATTGAATGAGTTAATAATTTATATTAGAGATCTTGTCAGTATCTCAAATGGAGAAATGTTTATGCCTTCTTGTGAGATAATGCTGCATATCACCTGATTAAATTACTTTGGTTTCAGTAGAGCTCTTGTTAAAGAATATGTTAGAGAATCAAAAGGCTTCACTTCAAAGCATCTTCTGTAAACTGCAGTCCAGTTCAGTGGAATCTTTTTGCACTGTCCTGCATTTGATGATAATAACCTTAACGGTAGTGTTATAGAGAGCCTTTATTTAAGAGAAAACAGCACCTGAATTCTATCTATTGCACTTCTGCTTTTAGGAGAGCAAGGTTATATTCCTCACAATTATCTTTTTCAGAGGAGGGAAACTTGACCTGTAGATAGAAGAAAACACAATGTCCCTGTGTTGCACTATTCACATGGCAGAGAACAAAAAGCATCTGTTGTTCTTGGTCATTTGGGGTTTATTTATTTATTTAGGGAAAAAAACAGAACAATTTCTGCCTCTAGACTGTGAGTAAGTCTGCAACCAAATTCTTCTGCCTTCATACTGCAAGGTCATATGTGTACGTAACTACAGGACTATATGACTGATTTTTAACAGTCTGTGTCAAAATATTTTTTTTCTGGTTTTAATGAGTATTTTAGCGTAGTATCACAAAGCAGCTATTTCCAAACTTCAGGTCCGTTTCTTAAGGAGTTAAACTGTTAAACTTGAAATGAAGCAAACTCAGGAGAAGCATTGGCTGGAGTTATTGCCCTAGTCAACTGCTTCATAAATTATCTTTCCTCCGAAGTTGTTCCCGATAACGTTTATAAAGAGTGTTACAAAAAGGCACAGGGAAATAACTGAAGCTTTGCTTTACTGAAAATGTTATTTGCAAGTAGTGATCTGAGCAAACGTGCTCCAGCATTTGCTGCCTGGGTCGTGCAGCCGCTTGCCTTCGACACCTTCCAGCCGGGAGGGGTGTGGGTATGTCCAGCGCAGGGCAAGGGGAGCGCTGGGGTATCACGAGAGCCTTTGCTTTAAGCAGAGGGAAAGGCTAATCCGCCCTCTCCTGCCAGAGCTCCCCGGTGGCAGCGGTGTTGGTGTGGCTGTGGAGGTGAAGGAGACGGGTAGCGTGTTACTGCTAACGGTGGGCTCTTGCTGGAACTCTCTGGTGGAAGAAAAGCAAGTTTCAGCTGTGGTGGGAGTCCAGTAAAGCTTTCTCTTCCACAGCCGTGTTCCTGATCATTTTGGTTGGCATTTTACATTAAGTGATTGGAATTGAAATATGTATTTTTTTACAAAACAGTTCAGACATTACTTTTTTTAAGTGTGAATTTTTCTGAAAGCTGATGCTTGTCTGTTTTGCCAGCCTAAAATTATGGCACAGATGAACAAATATTTGCATTATTCTTGTGCTGGCACAAAAAAAGGGGAAGAAAACCCAACCCTTTGTGTAGATAACAGAGGAATGATACCTTTGTTAGTGCCTTCATGTTTTGTTTTACTGCTAATAACACTGTCTTTAAATTAGCAAAAATAAGAGGTCCTAGTAATAAATGGACTTTAAGTGTTTATTCATAATCCTGTTTAAAATCTAACATTGCCCAGGCTCTATTGTGACTGATTCAGAAATATCCAATATCTTTTCTACTAATACTTTTTTTCTTTTTCATTCGTATTTAAACTAGTCCTCTAATAGACTCTAGAAGATCCCTTTAGCGTGAATTTTTAGATGATGATATCTTGTATAGAAATTTGGAACAACAAAAATTATAAAGTTAATACTGAGGGTAGTGTATTGCTTTTGGTTGTTTAGTTTTGAGTTTGAGGGTTTTTAAATTTTTTTTTTACTTCCCATGAGACTTCCAAGGTACTACCATGGCCTTTGGAGAAATGTTATAATAGTTTAGATGTAATCAGCGAAAGGTTTCCCAGGACTTTGAGTTTTTATGGAGGTGGGCAGGGGCAGTCTAATCCTGGTCACTCGACTGAGCCAACAGATGCTTTTATTTTTAAATGTTTTCCTAACTTGGAAGCAGAACTGAGGAAACTGAATGTTCCATCTGTAGAGGATGCTGAGATGGTCTTCGGCAGCTGTTGGAGACCTGTATATACTGGCAACAAAATAATTTGCCGAATGTTCTGGGAGCCTGTGTACGCGACTGCAGCGTCATCCTCTTGGAGATGAGAGCAAGACGTCATGTATCACTGACCAAGGAATTGCTATTTTTTAACACTGTTAACTCCCATGGAATTATTCTGTGCATCTGTGAATGGAATTCACGTTTTTATCTTTTGTATTAGTAACAGTTGAAACTGTTATCTGAAATTGCCACAATTAGGAGATCATGACATCGTTATTTTATCAGCGCTGTTAAAATTTCGTGTATCAGTTTAGAAAAAAAATGTTTACAAATGACTTAATAAATCAGTCAAGGAAGCTGTGTGTCTTATATTGTGGAGAGCTGGAACTGCTTACTCAAAATATAAGATTCTGCTTGGATTTTTGGAGTTGGTTGTTTGTTCTTCCCTATTTTGAGGTCAGCCAGTGTTTTATGGATGTCATAAAAATAGGACTGGTTTTGCCTTCAACCAGGAGGGACATGGGGGAGGATCAAAGTTTGTCAAACAAGCTCTTGAAAATCCAGCTAACAAAGTTGCTTTCAGTTCTTAACATACAGACATGGTCTGTAATTATTGTGAAGGTGTTCTGGGCTTGTTGGGTACCCGACTAACTGTCATTGCGTAGTTTTGTAATAGTCTGGAGTAAATTGGAGTTTATTAGGGAAGGAGAATCTGTTTTGTGTGCTAGTGGGCTGTGCTGGGATAGCACACACAGTAGTGTGGCTGGAGTAGTTTGTAACATTGATTTGGCTGGTTGTACTTAACTGTGTGCTGTCTTTTACAGCCTTTTACAGACAGATTTAAATTCTGTTTCACAGAAAAGCCTGGAGTGTTTGGTTTTTTTAGAATAATTAAATGCAACATTTGTATTGGCAAGTTCTTCCAAAACTTTCTCCAGTTTCGTCATATTTCATTTGGCTTGCACAGGCTGTGTTTGGGGTGGTTGGTTGGTTGTCAGGTAACGTTTGAAAATTTTTAGAGGAAAAGGTGGAATGTCTATGGTAAGCCTCTTGAACTCTTTCCTCTTCAGAATTAATTGTGTCTCCTTTGATCCCCGTGTAGCTTGGGTATCGGTTATAGACAGAGGATGGGATTAGCCTCAAAGGGAGATGTGACGCGTCTGACACTCCAGACACCGGTGCTGCTTGCCGTGGGAAAGTCAGCGCTCAAGCTGCTGTGTTCTGAGATGTTGTAGAACTGGAACATTGCTGCAGTTTCAAGAACTTCCTAGAAGCATAACCCTTGGCAGCTCTGATGAAGTCCATGTTTCAGGAGTAATTTGGATTCATATTATGTGATTTAAATAGCAGGTAGTTCCTATGTCATCTGACCGAGCTGTTGGAAAAGAGAGGGTCTGACTTGGATGCAAAGTCACGATTAAAGAGAACCACCCACTGCGACAGGCAGTTGCAGAATTTATTTAATGTGTGGTTTTGTTAAAAGAACTTTTCTGGGAGAACTTCAATTTTAAATTTTGTCTGTAGTTACAATTTTTAACTTGACTAGGTTGGAAGTATTCCTTCTTGACACTCTAAAGAGATGGTTTATTAACTTTCCTAAAAATACCTCTTAATTATTCAACAGGTTCATGAACCACCCAGCTCCAGCAAACAGCCGCTACAAGCCCACTTGCTATGAACATGCTGCTAACTGTTACACACATGCAGTAAGTACATTGCCTGTTGGTTTTTTGGGGTTTGGTTTTTTAAACCAGATGTTTCAGTAAGTTCTGTGGGTTTGGATGGCTAAATGCTTACCTTTGTCTGAATGTATTCATGTTTACAATCTCTCTGGTTTTGTAATACAAGCTTCAGCTATAACAGCCCGGAGAAAACTACCATTTCGAAAGAGACACCAACAGTGCCCTACAAAAAAATCCTTATTGTCATAACGTAAGGACCCATACTAGATTTGACTATGCGATATAAACAAAATGAGGAAAGCAGTCTTTTTTTTTTATAGTAATTGGGAAGTTTAATTTGCTGTCTGGCACTTTGAAAAGGTCTTAAAAATGTGTTTGTTTGTTTTTTGAGATAGCTTTTGCCCTTTTTTAAAAGCAACTTGTGCTTCTCCTCAGTCCCTTGTTTAACTCCAAACATCTGAAGTATGTTTGACTTTGCCCTCAGTCTCTTATCTCCAGCGTGTCTGAGTGAACTGCAGATATGAATGCTCCAGGCAGTGCACAGGACTCTTAGTTCTAGAAGGAGCTCTGTTCTTAAGGTTCATTTCTCTGTGTTATATAAAAACCCAACACACAGTTCTGTGTTGCTGGTAAAAACCGAATCACCTTGGTTTACACGTAGAAAAACTCATCAAGGCTTACGTTTTTAAGCTGAGGGTCTCATGTAGAGCATTATGTACATAGTTGCTTATTTGCCTAGAGAATGAAGCAACATTCTGTTAGTTAGCACAAATACGTAGTTTATCTCATAATCCTTGTACAAATCTTGTTGACTCTGGCCAAACAGCCAGATGTCAAAATATCTGGCAGAAGTTGCCACCCTCCTTAGCAACTCTAGCCTTCGTCTAGTTGAGAAACAGGCATGTCGGCAGGAGGTTACAGCCCCATGTCCTATCAGTGTTTTCAGGTGTGCTGCAGTTTCTGGAGGAGCTGTCTCATTACTTTCTGAACATTCAACCTACGCGCTAAAACCTACCAGAAACTGATAATAGCTAGGGGATGCGCGATACTAACATACCCTTTGGAAGACAATCAAGTGTTGCGTAAAAAAGGGATTGTTACTCTCTAAATAAAATTGTATGCAATAAAGAACGTTTAATCGAAATGTAAAGCCTTGAAATAGGAATCTAATGTGGGAAAGCCCAGTGGATTATACAGAAAAAGCTGGGAGGGATGCTTGTTTTCTCCTCTGTGTTACAGACCAGTTTGCAAAGTGTTAAACAGTCAAGTGGTTGAGTCTTTGTGGCAGGGTTACAGTATGAGTTTTCGATTAGGCATTGATGTAATTTCCACAAAACAGGGTTTAGCAATGGTTCTCCGTATGTTTTTTCAAAGCTTTATTCATAATTCAGAAAGTAGTCAACTTGTGTTTTATGAGCATGGCTATACTCTTCAGCAGATATCCCACCTATTGCTTTTTTACTTACAAATAGACAGCAGTCAGTTTAAAGAGCTGCTTCAAAAATAAAATAAAAAAGACAAAAAAACCCTAAAACAAAAACACAAAAAAACCCCAACAACAATAAATGGGGATACAGAATACTATGTATATCTTTTTGTTACAAGCCTTAAAAGGTAACTTTGTGTAGCATAGTAAGGTAACTTCAAATTTCTAACTAGTAAGGGTATTTACAATGTCTTGGTGTTTTGTTGGTTTTTTTTTAGCTTTAAATGAAGCACTACTTTAGACACTAGGAGACAGGAAGGGCAGCTAAGCGTTTGAATAGAGACACAGAAAAGACTGCTCTGTGTTTAGAAGAGCAGGAAGGAAACAGTGTATGAGAGAAGCAGGAGTTGTAAGAATCTGAGTTTTAAGGTAAGCAAAATCTAAGGGGAAGGGTGGCTCGTGAAACATTCTAGTTTATGTAAGGTTTATCAAGCAAAAGATACGCTCTATTGTATTGAAACCTCAGAATTCAGACACAGCGTACAATATACTGCTCTAAAAGTTTCTCCCAACTGCCTTAAAAGAGGAACTATTCTTAAAATCAGTTATAGTCTCTCTGTTCCAGCCTTGGTTTGTGCAGTGCATGTTAAAAAAAAAAGAAGTATAAATATTTTAAAAATGAGGCTTGGAGCATTTGGCAGGCCATTTGAGCGTGGAAGGAGGAGTCATCAAACTTTCAGAAGGGCTCTTATGATGAAAGTGTCTCCATTCTACCTGACTGATATTAGCAGGTTCTCTACTCGCTGTGTATTACACAACCCGAGTTGCTGGGGGCCTTCCCACCCCACAGTGCTTGTCTCTTTATTTGAGAAGAGAAGAACAATGAGAGGGGAGAGACTGTGCTCGGCTCCAGGACTACGCTGCTGGGGCAGGCAGCTTGAGGCAGACACAGTCCTTCATGGTTCCCTCGGAGCATCACGTGGGGTTTTGGCTGCCTTGTTGATCTCTGTCATCTTCCTTTCCAAAAGGAAGTGTAGGGACCATCTGTATGCTGGTCGTGTTTCCCTCTCGGTGAAAAGCACGTGAGATGGCAGCTTGTGCACCAAAGGTCATTTGTCGCTGACTACGTGATGTGCACAGCCTTGTGTGCAAAGAAAATAACCTGATTTGGCAGGAGTGTTTTTATACAAAAGGAGAAATTTCAACAGATTTTTTTAAGCCTCTCTGGGAAAGCTTGTCTACAGAAATACAAAAAGAATACAGATACAATACTGACCAATGTACCAGCGTCCTGAGCAAGCCCAGATGGAGGGAAGACACCGGATACTTTGCTGTAAGTTAGTAACAAGAGAGTGTAATTTCCCTGAAGTCTGCCTGGTCAGGTTTACAGCTGCCAGTTCCAGTATCTTTCTCTGTGCCTTCAGGCTTTTTGCACTTGCTGTTAGTTGTGACAGTAGGGGTTGTCTTAGTTTTCCAAAATACATCACACAGAGGTTATGCCTAAGCCTCTTCTTAAGGATTCTTGCCTATAGCTGTAAATAAATGTAATTTAATCCATTGTTATCGTCTTATTGCAAAGAGTTTTGTAACTCAATGCTCTCATTTCGATCTGGCATTTCTCTATAAAACTTAGCAAAGCTGTAGTTGTCTCTCTTGTTCTGTAACTCTCTCTACCAGCCCTGTTTCTCGTTTAGCAAGCATTAATGAAGGTGCTAAAATTAGTAAACTGAAGTATCACAGTTTTGGATTTGTTCACAGTGCATTAAGTTGCTGGGTTTCATCTTCCTTTGGAAGAATTGCACTTCAAGATGGAATTAGCAAAGCTTTTTGTAATGTTTGCCTAGTTGGTTTTTTACTGGGAATACTGGCAAGTTAGAAATGTGACGTCATTGCTGTTAACGGCACAATCATGCTTATTCTGTTAGTTCTGATTATTTGACTCTTTTTTGGTAAATACCCCTCCTTTTAAAGGGCTGATTGATTTCTTCTCTGTTCAAAAGCTTAAAATGAAGTTCTTGCGTTAGAGACTTTTTTCAAATGAACTTGGGAAAACCTGCCGTGTTTTCTTGACTAAAGTCCTGTATTTCTTTTGCAAGATCGATGTTAGATGTGGTGAAGTCCATTGTATCATGTGTTATCTGTTATGGCTTTAGTATCTAAAAAAACCTTTTATCCAGTTGGCTGGGACAGCAGGGTATCGCTCCTGGATTTTGTCTTTAATCTAGCTATTTTTAGTCAGAAGAAGCGTAATAAAACATCTCTTGTTTAGTCTAACTGTTCCCATGATGCATATCAGGCACAGAGGGAAAGTGTTTCCACATAGAATACTTATTAAAAACAATAAATCCTTCTCGTGATAGTATAGTGCTGTTCCCTGTGAGACGTAGAATCGTTCTTCAGAGCCAGGACAAGGCTGAGAAGAGATTGATTCAGGCCTTCATCCCTGTTCTCATGTGGCTGTAGTCTTCCTTCTGAGGATACAGGAGAGCCATACCTTTCATTTCCATGACTCTACAGCTTCTGGTGTAAATGTACTAAATTTTGCAAAAAGAAATAAAATATAATAAAATGAAGCTTCAGTTGATATACTTCAAAAGCCAGAAGTAGAAGCCACGTATCTTTTTTTCCTTTTTTTTTTTTTTTTTAGTTTTGCTTTGTGTTCTTGTGTTTGTGGGGTTTTTAACTCTGCATTAACCAACTCCTTTTCAGCTTCACTGGGGATACCCTGCATCTTCTGCACTGCAGCTGTGATCAGAGCCTCCTTTTCTTCTAGTCTGTGAGCAGATAAAGGGCAGAGACAGCTCAGGCCGGAGCAGAGCTTTGTGCCCTATCCTATCCAACCTGTAACGAAAAGCAGAGTTGCCAGATTTGTTACTTATTCCTAGTCTTATTGTTTAGCATGTGAGACTTGGGTCAAACTACAAAGAATTTAACCTGTGAGGCTTATTTACGATTCAAGTGGATGAATTAGCATCTTAAGGCACACACCATAGGGCCCGGAAGGGAACTTGTGCAGCGGTTTTAACTCACAAGGCTGACAGGTAGCAGAGAGCCTTCCTGGTGCAAGGAGACAGGTAGAAATGTCTGAGCCAGTAGGTTCTTTAAATACTTGTTGGACATGCTTTTTTAAAAATTTTTTTCGGGAAAGGAGTGTGATTTTAACTATATACAAAGTTATGGAGCCTACTTCTTAGATGCTGGATGTGAGCTTGTTACTTCCATCATGATGTTCTAACAGTGGTTGATTTGGAAGATCTGAATTCAAGCTGAAATTCAAGGAAAACAGAACTGGGTACACCGCACTAAGAGAACATCCCATTTGTGCATGGACAATCTATTAATAAAAGAAGTTTGCATTTAATTTATTTATGATACCTAAAACCCAAGTTCTGCAAAGCCTTTTGCTTAATTCTCTTAAGTGCGTGCTACTAAATGCTTTAATTTTTCATTTGGGATTTAAGCTTATTTTGGTCTGTCCTGCACGCTGCCTCTATGCACAAGAGGTGATTTAGATTCAAGTCTGGAGTAAGATCAAAACTCTTTCAAAATGCAAAGCAGAATGTGCAAATAAAAACACTACCAAAACTTAGCATGTTCTGTTTGTCCAGTTTTGTGTTGTGCTGGTAACCTGGCCTAATCCACGTGGGACGAGATCTCTCACAACCTAGATATCTGAGACACGAGTGAAGTTCTGACACACAAGTGTCAGAACTAAATGACGACAGAACTAAATGAAGGATTTGCTCTGGCGAGCAGCGTGCCGTCAGGTGTCGGACACGGGGTCTGCGCCACGGTCGTGCCTGCGTGGCTGTGGCCGTGCCCGAGGGTGGTACCGCCCTGGCCACGAGGAAGGACCTAACAACGGCCTTTTGTTTTCTCAGTTCCTCATTGTTCCCGCGATTGTGGGCAGTGCCCTCCTCCACCGGCTCTCCGATGATCAATGGGAGAAGATAACGGCGTGGATGTACGGCATGGGGCTCTGCGCCCTCTTCATCGTCTCCACAGTGTTTCATATCGTTTCTTGGAAAAAGAGTCACTTAAGGTAGCGCAATAGCTCTTGTGTAAGACAGTTTGCTTTCACGTTCTGTAAGGTGCTTTCCCATTGCGCTTCTCAAGTGGTCAAAACCGTGATTTTACAGAAGGCTAGAGTGGGACTTTGTGCCAAAACGTGAAAAAGCCCACCTTTGATTCTGTTGGAAGAAATAGTGAGCCAAGCTCCTACACAACCAATGTTAACGTCTGCTGCCGTTTCACAAGGAAAATGTCTGATTTTATAGGCTCTAGTGGGTTCTAATCCAGAAGTTGCATGGGAAAAACATAATTGAAGTGCGCAGCAGATGTAATCCTGTTGCAGAAATGAGAACATTGGCCTGCTCAGATACTTGGAGGAACACAGATTTTTGCCAAGAGAATTACAGTGCAATAGCCAGCTAACAAACAGAGCCTCCTTGGGAGCAAGGCAACAGCAAAGATGTGATTTAGTTTAGTTTGGTTTATTATTTTTCTGGTCCTCTTATGACTCCTGTATAACTCTGGGTGATAAATAGGACTTAACCAGTAGTCACTGAATAGCAGCAGTTTCTGGATTAGGCAGAGCTGGTGTGAGAGCTCTCTGCCTCCTTGCTGAAGAGCAGGAGGTGTGATGGGGTGGGGAAGGGGAGAGGAACGGAGGAGTGCTCCTCTCCCACGTGTCTCGCTTATGACCTCCTGAAGTTGAAGTCAGCTGGATGGTCTTCCAGGACTTTTTTAAGGAGTTACGAAGCAGACGGTATTTTCCCCAAAGTAATTCCAAAGCCTGTCAGGAAACTGAGGTGATACAAACACCTTTCCAAAATCTGTCGTGATGACTTGCTTTCTCTCTTACTAGGACAATGGAGCATTGCTTCCACATGTGTGACAGAATGATGATCTACGTCTTTATTGCGGCATCGTATGCGCCATGGTAAGAAACCTGAAGCGCAGCTTCCGAATCCAAGTTTTTTCCAACATGAGCAGTGTATCATTGCTGCTTTCCAAAATCTATGGGTGTCGTCTCAGATGCAATGGACCACATTCAGCACTGTGAAATGCAACATGGTGTAATCTCCTGGGGTTTGCTGAACAGAAATAGTATAAGAGAACAGCAAAAAGTCACTTATTTATATTACACCTATCCCGGTTTATGCATTCAATGCAAACACACCTCCTGCCTTTCTGTGTATAGGTTGTCCAAGTATCTTTTCCCCCATTCATCACTTTTCTCTCTTGAAATCTTCGTACCTCAGGTTAAATCTACGTGAGCTGGGACCTCTGGCATCCCACATGCGTTGGTTTATCTGGCTGATGGCTGCTGGAGGAACCATTTATGTATTTCTCTACCATGAAAAGTAAGAGTTATTTTTTGCATTTAATTTTAAACTGAGATTAAAAGGTGAGGGCTTTCTTGCTTTCTGAGTGTTCTAGTCCAACCTGTCACACTTTGAAATAAGAGCTTTGAAACAGTGGAAATATGTGATGAGAATGATGCAAACTTATATCTTGTCAGAAGGGGATTGTACTCACCCTGTTCTTAAAGGGGTGGGAGGAAAGTATCTGCTTTCAAAGCTTGTAACTGTTATTACAGGAAAGCAGGGGTGGGAGTGGATAGGGTAAGAAAGCAGTTGAAGTGATGGCTTTCTTAGCCCCTGATTTATGTAACCGTATATTGATTATACTGCAACACTGTTGTTTAAATACACTGGTGCATATTGACTCGTGCTGCCTTCTTGGTTTTGAGATGTGAGTCCTTGGGTTTCAGATCTGAATTCTTGAGCCTGTTTTCATTACCTGTCCTCAGGGAACAAGACCCAACTTTTTTTGTTTCGAAAATGCACTACCGAGGTTCTTGTCAAATAAGAAAATAAAAGTTGTCTCAATGATTCATTCTGGCTTCTACCTGATGCAAGTGAATGCATCTAGGCAGTATTTAGAGAAGAAGGTATTGCCTGCAGCTGTTCAATACAGATAAATACTAGGTTTACTCTTGTTGTAAAACATTAGTTACCTATCTGTATAGAATTTTATGCTAACATGAAATTGAAACTGTTTTCTTTAGTCTTGAAGGAAACATTTATCCACTTGTACACCTCCTTAAATGACTCAAATGATTTCTTTTTAGGTATAAGATCGTTGAACTCTTTTTCTACTTAGCGATGGGATTTTCTCCTGCTCTGGTAGTGACATCCATGGTAAGGAATGTGACTACTGACATTACAAACACGCAAACTTTTGCTTTATGACTAGCTTAAGTTCCAGTGCAGCACTCTTTCTTCTTTGAAGGTGTTAATTTTAGCCCACCATAATTAAGTGTTCTCTGCAGGAGAACCAAATATAGACAGTTATATTTTGAGTTTACAGTTTACATTTCAGTGAAAAGCTACCTTGTTATATTGAATCTGGGCTGCAGCATCTAGATGAAAAGAGCTTAGGTTCCAAATTTCATTTCTCAACACCCTCACTTCTCAAAGGACATGGGACATAACAATTCATTTACTTCCATTTAGGTAAAAACTGTGAAGATGTGAAGTAACTTAGCCTGTCGAGGAATGTTTTTAGGTTTTACTATTTATGAACTTACTTAATGCCCCCTTACCAATTACAGATTGGGAAAGAAGCTTTTTCTTTAGAAAAGTGAAACAGATTTCTGGTAATACAGTGTGCTTTTCTTTGGTGCATGCAAGAGCTCTCTGGAAAATCTAATCAGTGGATTCTGTGGTCTGGACCAAGATGGGCAAGTAAATTGGCTCTTGCTCATTTCAAAATTACTCAGGGGCAGCAAAGCTGGAAGGTTTTGTCTCTTACTAGGGGCTTCGTTTTATCGGTGAAGCAGGGGAAAATTGAAAGGTTGATAAGTAGATGAACGGTATCAAACTGACTCACTGTCCGGGATACTCGATCCCTCAAGTGTTAGCTTTTATTTTTAAAAAAGGTTTCTTGGTGTGTCTGTAAAACATCCTACTCAGTCTTGTCCACCTCAGAACTGTTACTAGTATTTATTCATAGTTGTGTATTTTAAATAACTTTGAGTAGCCTGCTCCGCTGCTAATGTATGTCTGACACCTCTGCGAAGTGATGCCTTAAATGTTCCGCGTGAAGGCTGGACCAAAGCCTTGCTGGATGTTTCATCCAGCTACTAGGAGTTGCATTAAACTCAGGCTTACCCACAGCCTGTTTGTCTGCTCTGCTAAGGAGCATGAAGCAAACTTGTCTTAATCCTAGTGTCACCCCTTCTGTAGTGCTATTGAGACATACTATGTACTGTTACATATTTCACAAAGTATAATCCACTGTTTTGTTTTGTTTTTTTCTCTCGGCCATCTGTCCTATCCAAGGTGTTCCGTGCTGACAGCCAACTCGCTTTTCTGGAGCTGAAAGCACTTTGCATTTTGCACATAACGCCCTTTCCCTCCTTTACGCCTCCTCATCCCTAATCTTTCTTTGTTAAATTGACAGAGCAACACCGATGGGCTTCAGGAGGTTGCCTGGGGGGGGCTGATCTACTGCCTGGGCGTGGTGTTCTTCAAGAGCGATGGAGTCATTCCGTTTGCCCACGCCATCTGGCACGTCTTCGTGGCCACAGCAGCTGCTGTTCACTACTACGCCATTTGGAAGTACCTTTACAGAAGTCCTGCAGACATCATTCGTCACTTGTGAGATAAATTGATATAGATGATATAAAAAAAATCTGCACTTGGCCTCTGTAACAGTATTATTTGATGTAAGGAATTCGGGGAAATTGGAAAATGGCACAGGAAAACCGCACTGACTTTGGTAGTTCTCTGAACACAATTACTGTGAACTGATGATGTTTGTGTCCTGCAATTGCCCATCACCTGGCAAGTGCTGTAAATAACCGGGATACTGTGCTGCAGTACCCAGAGTCCATTCCACGTTAGCAGAACTGGCTACCTGATGATGTTTACAAATAAATTTTTGTATCCTAGTTTTAATTTTACAATTTTTAACTGCGTCAGTTTTTCTAAATCAGCGATTCAAATGGTGAAGTCAGTGCAATAGCAAAAAGTGTAACTGTCTTGATTTGAAATTGGTTTCTATCACCTTTCCACTAGCCATTTGTTAAACATGAATCACAGACAAATAACCTACTTTTACCGCCCATTATCTTGGTATAATGTGACTTTTATAGAAACTTTTGGTGTTTTTTGTAAACCTTAAGAGTACATTTACTGAACTGAAAACACAACTGTCATCTATGCAGCTACTCATGATGCAAAATCTTGCAAGAAACGGTTACATTCCACACACTGTACTGACGAGCAAACATCGTACCTCTTCCACAGGTTGTATTACAAGTGTAATTGTAATAACCACCTCTATGAGCTAAACTCTAAATGTGATTCTGCAGTGTTTTAACCTGATAGTATTCTGCTCAACTGTAGT
Source organism: Apaloderma vittatum (assembly GCF_000703405.1). Taxonomy (NCBI): domain Eukaryota; kingdom Metazoa; phylum Chordata; class Aves; order Trogoniformes; family Trogonidae; genus Apaloderma; species Apaloderma vittatum. The sequence goes on along the minus strand of NW_009717191.1, from coordinate 11,341 downwards.
ACCACTTAAACAGAACCGTAATTTGGCTTTACCATGATGGAAATGAAGTGCTTTAAAAGAAATAATAAACGTGATTTTCTCCTCAAGATTCCCAACTGTGCTCCCAGCCGGGCAGCAGTTTGGGTGACAGCTGCCGTACCGAGGGTCGGCGACATTAAGGAAGGCGACAGCAGCGTCCCCATCAATATCCAGATCAGGGGGTTGGTCAGTTCTCCAGAATCCGTGTACGCACCATGGTGCTGTAACGTTAAAGTTTGGCTTTTCAAAGGGGTTTAAGTTGGCCAACGGAGCCCGTTCCCACCAGTTTCCCTTGGGCTGGTGCTGGTGGGAGCAGCAGGCACGAGGCGGCTGCTCACCGCTCCGAGTCCGTGGTCACTGGCTCTTCACGAGCGCAGCCTTCCAGGGAGGAGAGCTTGAAGAGCTTGATACGGCGTCACTTGTCATTCTGGGATTTCACACAAAGTAAAACTGGTTTTGCTTTTTATCGCTGTCTTTCTGCACGGGAAAATGGAGCGTGGTAGCAAGTCATGATTGTAGAACACGTGCGTTAAATGACCAGAGGTAGAAGAGTCATTGTAATACTGTTTGTCCAATAATTGTATCCTGTCCCACTATATAATGAATGTCTTATATTAAGATTGACTTTATCCTTTTTCTAATTTACTCGGTTTTTCATGTCAGTATTTAAAAACAAAACCAAAACGTGTTGCCTTTTTCAGATTTTGTTCTGGATATTGCCTGTCTGCAAACAATACGTAGCAAGATAAGGATGTTTTTTGAGGTACTGTTTAATATTGCACCTAGATTTGCCAGGGGGTTGCATCTTTTAGTATCTACACCTTTGTTATACGGCATTTACGAGAGGGACAAACTTCAAAATCCAAGGCGTTGCAGAATTGCCGTGTGGTGTTTGCAGGCGATGGGAGAAACGGCTCCAGCGCAGCAGACTGGTGAGCTGCCCCGGCAGAGAGCACGCGGAACAGCGGGGCAGGTGGTTCGAGTACGACAGTCTCGCACATCCGGATGCCTCAGTTTTTTAACGTTGTGACTATTTTAATATTTTCCACTTTTTGTGACTTCATATGTTTTGTTTCAATGCAGTACTGTTAAAACCACTAAAAGACATGTAAAAGTTTTCTGTAGTCAAAAGTGAAGCTATTGCTTGAATATGTTTGTTTTAATTTTAAGTTAATTTTTCATGGCATTGCTTTTTTTGGAGTGTTTGAAACAGTTTTTAAAAAAATTTCAGTTCGCCAAAAATACTTTGAATTACTGTATTCTAGTCCATATGATATTGAATGTACTAGACTAACAATAAACATTTTGTGCAATTTGGAAACTGTTGTATTCTTGGTGGCTGGTTTTTTTTTCCCCTCGAACCCTTATGCAGGAAAGAAAGGAACTAACACTGTTCCCACTCTTTGCACAGGAGATCCAGAGTTGAACCTTGTGACCTTCATACTTGTTCAGCCAAGTCTTTAAAATAGAGGTAGTAGGAAAGATTATAATCCAAATTATTCAATTTTTAGAATCACAAAAATTTTTTTGTTAATTTTGGGAACCTGCTGCTTTTCCCTTTGATGTTCTGGATCGGTTTTCTTACGCCATCGTATACACTGGGGTTTGTTTGTCTGTTTTTCCATTATATAACGCCAAAATAGATAATTTTGCTTTTATCCCTGTAGAAGTGTCATTTCATAAAATACAGACAAGTCGAGCTAAAAATTTTATTTCTGTCTAGAAAACAAGTATGTCAATTAGCCTTTTTTTTTCTTTTTTTTTTTTTTTTCCTCCTCTGTCTAATTGCAGCTCTCTGGGCTGATTCCTCCCAGGAGTAGCAACAGTGCTTTTTCCAGCGATGTTTGCTGTGGTACCAGAGAGGTGATTTGTTTTGTCTTCCTGAGGCAATGTTTTGGAAAGCGCTTGCTTCTGTATTTCCTGCGCTTCTGGGTTTTAGAAGTGCAACGAGTTGGCCAAGCCCAAATGAAGCGATGGTAACGGGTTTGTTCCGTGGATGGGCTTTGCCAGAGGATGCCTGGGATGCAACAGGTGCTTTGAATACTGGGTACTCGCAGTCTCATCAGTTTTAGGTCATATTTTTCTAACACAACACTGTGTGCATCTGAGAGATAATTTGGGTGCCTGAAGGGATTCTTTCAAGGATTTGTTCTGGAGTGTGTGCATTTGAATTGTGTGTTTGCAATTCGCAGCCATAAGGAATGCACAGAGTACCAATTTTTCTTTCTGGTGACGAAAGCAGTCATCAAAGCAGGCTGATTTTTCCAATTCTGTTTTCACTACATCCCTCTTAATTACTTGTGCTGATGGTAAGAGATTGCATTGCTGTCTTCCAGGTCTGGGTAAGTAATGAAGTTCTTTTTTAAAGGAGGCTTGAGTGTCTAATCGTGATTTTTGCAACCTTCACTGTATCTTGAATTATGGTGTAAAAACAAGGTACTTCAAAGACTCCGAAACACTTGTTGTATTCCAAAATTTCAAGAAGTTACCTACATTCCAGAGCAGTGTCAGCAGACAGAAGGTTCCGTTTAATGTGTTCTAATGCAGTTTTGTTCTAGTTAATTGTTTTTTGCCTGATTTGAAGTGCCAAACCTGCGTCAGGCGTGTGTTCTGGCTGTTGCAGGGACCAGCAGTCCTGCGGTGCCCTGGCTGGGGTGATGCTCTGCTGATGCTGAGGCTCAGGGTTGTCACGCTGGATCCTAAATTGCAGTCTGGTCTCTTACAGGATTTTCACGGCTGGTAACAACTCTTACACGCTGACACATGAACTGTGTAAATCACACAGGTGTCATAGCGTTCCTTTACAGATTTTTGGTGAAATGTGTGTGTGTCAGGAGCTGGAATGAGCGAGTTAAACAGAACACACTAAAGATTTTTCTTAGAGTTTTTTTCTATTAAGCCTCTTGCTTGCATGTCCCTCGCACTCAGGACGCTGCTGCTTGTTTGGAAACATCTTTGTGGCACCTAAGCAATTCTTTATTTAGGTCTGGTGTATTTAGCCGTGTGATTTCTTGAGGCTAAGGCTGTCGTGTTTCCATCGTGTGCTTGACTATGTCTTTTCTCCACACTTTGCTATTTTTAAAAGAATGCAGGATGGCAGTCTCCACTTGCTAATTGCTTTCACCATCAACAGGTGTCATAAGATTAAAGCTAAAAATAGTTAATGAGGGAATGACCAAGATGGCAAGGCAGACGCGTGCCGGCTCCGCGCCATGGGCGCTTTCAGCTTTTCTGCCTTCCCTGCAATGCTGAGCAAGTTGCTCAGCTCGGGGCACAGGCCATTGCTCTTCGGCAGCTGGAGGCTGCTCACTGTCATTCTTCTACTGCTTGGAAGTGTTTCATCATTTGTCTGAATAAATTCGCTAAGTGCTGTTGTAGTCTGGAGAGAGAACGTACTTAAGCCACCTGAAATGTTTTCTACAGGCTGCTCAGATGTATTTGGATGCTTTTAATTTGGTTTGAGGCGAAGCACCTTCATTGTAGCTGTACTGTGTGCAACCTGAACCGATGGAGTAGTTCAATCTTACAGGTTCAACCTATAGGGAAAGCAGTGGATTCTTTAAATAAAGAGTTTCTAAGTTCCTGTTTGGGCAGTATTTTGTAGCAGGCTGACGTTTTGTTGCTGAGCTGGGAGCCTGTTTGCTCTCTCCTTCCTGCACTAGACACCCTCCTCCTCGTGGGGTGAGCCCGACTGTGAGCGGTGCAGGTGGCAGCGCTTGTTCCCACAGTAGAGCCAAGGGGTGCTTGTTACTACAGTCAAGCTGGGGAACCAAACTCCTCTTGCAAAAGGCTAGCAGCCAAGCCAGCACCAGTTTTGTAACACAAGTTACATCATGACTTTAATGAGGCTTGTGTGCTCCTGGAGGATATATTCAGGTGTCTGTGTTGCTCAGCAGTGTGAGCCCGGCTGGCCGTGGATTTGTGTGTCTGAATCTTTCAGGTGCTTTTGAAAATGTCCCTTAAATTTTCAGATAGGTGAGAAGCTGTTGGTAGAAACCAGCTGAATTAGTGGGTTTAGCTCCAGCAGAGATCTCCTCGCGTCCTGGTGCATCGTGTTTATCTCCAGGGGTGACTCAGAGGCGTGTGCGCAGGC
>NW_009717191.1:5131-7199 GCF_000703405.1 Apaloderma vittatum | reverse complement strand
CGCAGCGTGTGGCTTCTGTGACACAGTAAGCCAGCGACCCGGCCTCGCCTCCGCGGGACATTCGGAGCAGACCACAGGATGTTTGGATGAAGAGCTGTCGGTATTCAGGATGTTGAAACACCGAAACCCAACCCACAACACCTCTGGAACTTGGGGAAGCCGTGACGTGTTTGGCTTCAAACCACGATGGGTCAGTGGCGTCGTAAATCGCTGAAGGATCGAACGTCATTGCTGCAGGAACTCAGCCCTCCTCTCAAGTTCAAAACCACGCACTTGAGAAGGTAAGGCTTAGTTTAGGAAGGGAATATGGATTTTATTTATTTATTTTTTTTAAAAAATAAACGCCTTCGTATACGAACATGTTGGAATAAAAACGGCTTTTGTCTTGAAGCTGATGGTGGTGCTGAGTGGCTTAATCAGCCTTCTGCTAAATCACCGAAAATAAAACTTGAAGGGACTCTGAGGTATTTTTAGCCCATCCTCTGCCTGCAGGCGGGATGGACTCTGCCTGTCATTCCTGACGTGCTTGTCCAACATGTTCTCAAAAGCCTCTAACAACAGGGATTTCACAATCCTCCCAGGCACTTTATTTCAGTGTTTCATCCTCTGCCCTCTTAGGCTTTTTTTTTTTTTTTCTGCTGTCCAAAGCAGTATTTTCTCTGCTGTAATTTAAGCCCATCACTCCTTGTCCTGTCAGCAGTGGGCTCAGAGAAGAGCCCTTACATGCAGCCTTTGTACAACTGGAGACTCTCGTATCTCCGCTTGCTTTTTTCTCCCCTAGCCTTAAACAAACTCAACCCCTTCAATCTTTCTTCATGGCTCCCTCGTTTAACAGAGCCAGCGGGGTGTTCCCGAGTGACTGCAGACACGATACTCTCGGCTGAGGGACATGAGCAGTCAGTGACAGCGCAGAAGGAGGGAGAGGTGGGAGCAGGAGCTGTAACCCCGAGTTGCAGGGGAACAGCAGGAGGGACAACGAACCTGGGACAGGGGCTCGCAGCCGCCGGGATGGGCTGGGAAATCCCTGCGAAGACTTGGAGGGTCCCACTTCAGCCCAAGAACGCCTCTCCCCTCCCGCAGCACCCCGGGAGAGCTGCTTTTCCTTTTCTCAGCATTTTTGTTCTGGTTATCAGCTTGGTTTATTGTTGTGTGTGAATAGGGAGGTTTTACTGGGTGGTAGCAGGTTTTGTTGAGGATTTTTTCTGTGGTTTTATGTTTGTTTTGGTTTTTTAAACTAACTCTGGTTTGCTTTACTTTCCAGGCTTTTTTTATTATTTTTCTTTTAGCATTTAATGCAATCTCTCGCCTATCCCCGGTGCTGCACTTGCTTCCCACAGAGCTCCCAGCAGCACCTCCAGGACAATCCTGGCACCGCAGTGGGATGTGCTGGGGTCACACCAGCCACGTTTGCTCCTGCCCAGCCCCAAAGGACTCGCCACGGGGTAAGTACCGTCCCGCGGGAGCCCAGGCCAGCTCTCGCCCTGAGCTGGCACGGGGCGACACGGGCCAGCGCAGACAAGTGCCCGGGTGGGCAGTGAGTGTTTTGTCCATCATTTCTCCGCTGGAGCGGGGACAGATCTGACCCTTCTCTGCAGAAACGTGCAGCAGGGCTCTGGGAACAAGCAGCGCCCTGGCCGGGCGCCTGGACTGACCCACTGGGGCCTGGGTCCAACTTTTCCTCACTAAACCTTCCGATGCCCAGCAGCAGCCTCTGACTCCGAGCCCAGGAAAGGCGATTTATTTGCAGATGAGGCAGCTGCAGCCTCGGAGGGGGCTTTGCCTTTGCAACCCCATTTTGCTACCCCGGCTGCTGACTCGTCCAGCTTCGCTCTGCCAGGCAGGGCAGGGGGACAAATGGCAGGGGAGGGCCCGAGGGGCTGCGAAATTGGTGCAGGCCCTGCCCTGGCACCGCAGCCTCTCCTGGCTGTGCCACAGTGGGTTGTCCCCCACCTCCTCTCCTCCAGGGCCACTGGGACCTCACAGCCTCGGTGCTGGGCGAGCAGCTCAGCTCAGCTCCAACGTGGGCGCAGGGCTGAGACACAGCGCTGGGGCTGAGCAGGTGAACGCG
>NW_009717191.1:4466-5062 GCF_000703405.1 Apaloderma vittatum | reverse complement strand
GGGCGAGAGGACAGAGGCCGCTGGGTCAAAGTCTTTGTTAGAAGAAATTGCCTCTGAGTCATTTCACCCACCCCAGATCGATCCTGGCTGTCGATCTCCATCTAAAAGTGTGGCCAGTTGTGCTTTCCATTAAAATTGGACCTACCAATGTGAAAAATGATTGAGCATCATCTTTTCAGGGCTGAGTATGTGTTGCATTCCCAGGTGGCAGCTGGGACTCCCCATCCTGGGTCCCACGAACCCCCCAGGGGGGTGACAGCCCCCCAGTGTCTCACGCCGGGGTGCTCTGGGAGAGCCCTGCTGCCGTCAGGCTGAGCATGAGGCAAAGCCATGGTGCCACAGGGTGACGCTACCTTGTCCCCTCGCTCCCGGTGAGGGGCTGGGCAACCCCCCCAGCCAAGCAGCTTCATGGGGCCTCTTCCCCTGCTGCTGTGTCATGGAGGGAGAAAGGCAGTGAGGAGGATGCACCGGCTGTTAAGGAGAATGAACTGATGGTGGTTTCAAGCACAGCCGTGCACGGCTCTTGCGTGACCCCTTGTGTCAGCGCTGCCGGAGGGATCCGGGCCCGGCTGCCCACGGGGGTGCTGGCACAGCTC
>NW_009717191.1:1433-4419 GCF_000703405.1 Apaloderma vittatum | reverse complement strand
CTCTCTCCTGCCACGGCGGTGTGTAAGGGGGGATTGCAGGTAAAAGCGAAATGCCAGTATGTAGTGGAAATACACTGATCGTAGTCGTGGTGATAAATCCTATTTTTTCATTTTAGGTACAATCTTAAAGTTTCCTGCACTGCTCAGTTTCGCTGGGGACAACACGGCTGCCCGACACGCTGCGAGCGCGGCTGCCTCGTTAGTTCGTTCCTGAATAATTTTTTTTAAAGCAGCTGAACAGGCTGACACAAGGCTTAAAGAGTCTCCAAGATTCTTAAATTCCCACAGGTTTCATGAAAATCGGGTCTTGAGTAAAAGAAACTAAAAGGAGAAACACCTCAAATGACCGGAGGAGCCCGCTGGCTGCCCAGGAGGCGCTCGGAGCCGGGGGCTGTGCCGAGCAGCCGGGACACGCTGGGTTTCGGTGGGCACCGGTCCCTGCGTTCGGGACCGCTCCTGGAGGCACCAGAAGCCCCAGGAAGCTCCGGCTGCGATGGAGCCCGGGGTCTCCAAAGCCATCGCAGCCTCCCCCAGCGCTGTGGAGGAGCGACAGCCTGGGGGTGGTGGCACTGACCCAAACCGGGGTCTTTGTACGGGAGCAGAGGAGTGTGTGTGTGGGGGGGGGGGTCGTACAGCTGCACCCACAGATTAAAAACTCAATTAAAAGTCGCCGTGATTGAGCTGGTTCTGGGTGAGCGCAGGTGACCTGGAGCAGGTTGGCTTTCAAACCGCGTATGTGTATGTACCTGTGTATATATGTACATCTGTGTGTGCATATAGAGCTAAAACTCTGTGTGTGTATATATGTACCCATATAAAACTGAATGTATATACATAAAAAACTACATACGTACACAAAACTATGTAAATATATAAATAGATAATGAACAGTTTTACAGACAGCTACGCACATATTGAGAAGTTTATTCTATGACCATGATCCCTGTTATAGACATAAAAATAGTTTAGTTTATATACTTACGTGTTATGTTGAAATGCTACTAAGCCTGTTATATTAATAATTAATAATCATTTGATCTGTACATACACACACTGTGTATGCTAATGAACATCTCACTGCATGTGAAAATCTTGTCGTCTATGTTAGTGTATACAAAAAACCCATCATGTATGCTTTGTATAAAAACAAAATAATAAAAAGCTGCCCAATATACACCTTGTGGAAGAAGCCATAACACAGTACACATGCACATGGTGTGCTTTCAGGGATCTCTAGTTTGCAAGTGGACTTGGTAAACAATGAAGATGAGTTCCCGTGTGCTTGGGCATCAGGGCAGCCCCAGGAATTTTTTTTTCTCTTTCCTGTAAGCATGGGGACACGCTGCACTCCTGAGAGAGGATGTTCTATAAGTGTGCTGCTAAATATGCTTTCTGAGAATTTATTATAGTTACAGCTATTTATCAGTACCTGTACATGTATGCATACACATACACAGACACTGTGTTATGACCAATCTACTCTGTGCATATTGTATAATGTACATTAAATGCAGAATAGCAATGAATTATGTAATTAGCTGCAAAAACAGAAGACTAGATTATTAAAGTCTCTGTATTATATACGGGTAAAATTGCACACAAATGAAGATACAACCGAATATCTGGCTGTATGTACGACAGCACGTAGCCATAGAGAGTCAGGAATGTGCCCACAGCGGCGAGGAGATGTGTGTTGTGATAAATCTTGTGCTTAAAACAGAGTGTTTATCATAAAAATACCTTTAAACCAATACAGGGAGGGGAGGGAGGGAGGGAGGGAGCGTGTGTCTGTGTGTCTGTCTGTGTGTGTACGTACACGTGTGTAAGAGATACAGTTCGTGCAGAACAGATGCGGTAAAACCGAGATCTTTCTAGAAATAATATATATATGTTACCCCCCCCACAAAAAAAAAAAGGCCGCACGAGTGAGGCAAAAGCCGCGCAGTGACCCGAGTGGCCGCATGGGGGCGCGCCTGCGCGTAAAAAAATAAATAACCGTATATAAAAATATTAAACTGATTTTTTGGAAATAAATTCTGCTAAATACGACATATGAAAATGTAATTTAGATTTTTTTTTCTATATACGCTTTTTCCAGATCCGTATGGCTGTAAGTGTATTTGTAGCTCTTTTTGCACATTTTAGCCAGAGATAAAAAACTAATGTGGGTGTGTGAGTGTGCCCACGCCAAAAAACTATGGGGGGTGTGTGAGTGTGCCCACGCCGGGGGGGGGGCGGAACGGGACACTGAGCAAGAGCGAGAAGGTATCGGTAGTATTTAAACATCTTATGCATATTATGTACACTATAGATAATCAAATACAGACGTTTTTGTGGCATCACACCTCATACCCAGCCTTGTGGCTGGACAGACACCGAGCGCAGGGACGGAAGAGGCAAATCTCGTGCACGGGCACAGCTACACCTGGGCCTTTGGGTGCTTTTATCTTTTTTGGGTTGGTTGGTTTTTTTCACATGCGCAGAAATGTACATGTGTGCTACAAGACATACTCTGAGCATAATCTATAACATGATCTTGCATTGCAGGGTTGATAGGGCTGGGCTCGATGATCTTCAAGGTCTCTTCCAGCTGAAACTATTCTTGTTCTTCGATTCTATGATTCTATATGCATTAAAAAAAAAAAAACAACACCCCAGACCTTTCTATCAACATCTATAGTGACACATGTATGCAAACACATATAGATAGAAACACACACACACACACACACACACACACACACACACACACTTTTTAATTACTAACTTGTGTAAGTAAATTGTTAGTTGCACAAGCTTTCTTTCACTTGCTATACCTCGTATCCATAACTTTATATTTAAATTTATATTTTATATTATATATACCTAAAATATATAGCATATATTATCTGCTATGTGCTCTACAGAAAACATTAAATATAATGGAGCTCAAAATTAATTAAGTTTTATATAGTAGCATTAAAAACCCCACTCCTTAACCTGCAGC
>NW_009717191.1:0-1392 GCF_000703405.1 Apaloderma vittatum | reverse complement strand
GGAAGGGATCTTAAAGACCATCTAGTTGCAACCCCGAACACGTGATCACAGCTCATGGTACGTGAAGGGTATAGAGTGACTGAGTGTGTGCATACAAGTAACATTTCTTTTTATTAAACAATTTTATTAAAATAGTAAATACCACTAAACAGACTGCAAGTCGAAATATGTCATCTAATTTAACCACTGGGTTGCTGTGGTTGGGCCCCAGGTAACGCTCGCAGAAGGGTCTCGCTAGTGTCGCTCTGGCAGTTTGGGGGCACATCTGCCCCCTCCGGGGGGGACACAGCCCGGCCAGAGGTTGTGGCACCCACACCCTGGAATTAGTGGGGAGGAAAATACAAACACAGCCCCCCCGTCCCTCCCCAAAGCCTGGAGCCCAAGCCCTGACACACCAAAGCGAGCACGCAGGTGAGAGAAGAAAAATTTAAAAGTTTATTAAACATTACGAAGAACAGACAAAAAAAAAAAAAGATTTGGGCTGAACAGCATACAGGATGCAATCCACTTCATGTCATACAGTTAATTTGATCTTATTTGTTAAACTTGTATTTAAATAGATGCTGTCTCGTGGTGTTGCCAGGAATACGATGGTTGATCACTTGTAAGTTTTAATACACTTTTTTTTTCTTCACATAAAAAAGAAAGTCAACGAAATAAAAATAAACTGCACATCTCTATTGTAAATTACATGCAAAAATAGTTTTAAAGCAATGACCGGGGTTATTACAAACCCACAGAGGCAAGATATTCAATGTTGGGGTCCTCCGGCCCCTCCTGAGCTGCCTCCACTCACATCGCGCTGCTCAGGAAAGTCAAGCACGAAGCCTCGCTCAGGCGCCTCCCATTCACTTTGAATTTCTTGCTTTTGTGGATTCAAGTCAGAATTTTATTTCCATGGTGCTAGGCTTAGTGACGAGCGTCATTCAAAAAAAGGGAAAAAAAAAAAATTCCTCCCCCCACTGCCTCTCCCACGAAGAGCCCCAAGGTGCTCATATTCACACATATATTTCAAATTCAATTTAGAGGACATTCTTTTTTTAAAAAAAGAAAAATATTCTCTTCTAAGTTTCAGCAAAAAGAAAAAAAGACAAGTATTTTACCAATGCTTATGGTTTAACAGAGGTCAGTGATTTATTCAGACACGCTATTAATTATTCTGCAAATATATATATTTCTATTTTCCTACAAGCTCCTTCATGAGCAACGAAGCCATCAGAGGTGTGATGAGCCCAGCTAAGCTGTCCTTGGGAACCGAAAACGAGCTGAACTTTCATTTAGTTATTTATTGTTGTTGGGTTTGGGAAGTCAACCCGGTCAGACAATCTGGCACTTTCCCAAGATTTAGCCCCCTTACTTTGCCTTTTCTTTTTTCCCTCCCTCTATTTCTTC
>NW_009717190.1:242-597 GCF_000703405.1 Apaloderma vittatum | reverse complement strand
GAGAAGAACAACCTGTCGCGCATCAACCCCGGGGCCTTCCAACACCTGTCCAACCTGCGCTACCTCAGCCTGGCCAGCAACAAGCTGCAGGAGCTCCCCGTGCAGGTCTTTGAACCTCTGGGCAAGCTGGAGTCCCTGCTCCTTTCCAGCAACCAGATCCTCCAGGTCGAGCCTTCCCACTTTGCCCACCTGAGCAACCTCAGGGAGCTGCAGCTGCACGGGAACAACCTGCAGGAGCTGAAGGAGGGGGTGTTCGACCAGCTCACCAGCCTCACCAAGCTCAACCTGGCCAGGAACAACATCGACCACCTGCCGCCCCGGGCCTTCGAGCGGCTGGCGGGGCTGGAGGAGGACA
>NW_009717190.1:0-205 GCF_000703405.1 Apaloderma vittatum | reverse complement strand
CCGCTCCGAGACCCGGATCCGGCAGATCCCAGCAGGTGCTTTCGATGGGCTGCCAGAGCTGCAGGAGCTGGGGCTGCACCAGAACAAGCTGGAGATGTTGTCCCCAGAGCTCTTCGTGCACAACGGGAACCTGCAGAAGCTCTACCTGTCCAACAACCTCCTTGCCGCCCTGCCAAGCGGCATCTTCTTGCCCCTGCGTGCCCTC
>NW_009717189.1:0-290 GCF_000703405.1 Apaloderma vittatum | reverse complement strand
GGGCTGCTCATTGAGCTCCTCTGTGCTCGTGCTCATTTCTGTACCATGCCCTGGGAGAGGCAGCCAGCGGGGTGGCCGTCCGAGGCTCTGGGCGCAGCCCAGAATGCCCAGAAGCCCGCCCTGAGGGACAGCAAAGGCGCACGGCCGAAGAGCCGTGAAGGAGCGGCCGATGGCTGATCCCTCCTGCACGCAGGGCGGCCGAGCGTGAGCTGGAGAGCCGGAGGGCTCTGCTGCTGGCGCGGGCAACAGGTCAGCAGCGGCTCCTTCTCAGAGACGGCGACACGTGCTGG
>NW_009717188.1:30437-39320 GCF_000703405.1 Apaloderma vittatum | reverse complement strand
CAGAAAATCCGCGGAGCTCGCAGCAAAAGCGGGAATTTGGTTGGGAAACCCGCTAATTTCGCAGTACAACCGGCGAATTTTAGAAGAAAATCAGCAGACTGAATACCCAGGTTTTCAGTTACACGTTTTTCACCTACAAACGAAAATATTTTAGGAATCTTACAAATTGCTTTTGATTTCAGCAGCAGCGGAGTCTTATGCCAGGAGAGATGAGTAACAACCTATAGTTGGTGCTACTGGCAGCAAGGCTCACTGTTAAGCTTCCTAGCTGTCATCATTCATAACAGATATTTCCCTCCAACACAGAAAAAAACCTTCTCTGTCCAAACCATTTAGCCAAAACTACTGGAGAAGATGCCTTGAGCAATTTAGACTAGATTGCACATGATCATGAAGCAGCTTTAAATGTCTCGCTCTGTTAAAAATCTCACGCCCGCCTTCTTTTTGTACTTGAAGGACACACGATCTTCTTTTATATCTGCTGTGACTGTTTGGGTTGGAAAATTTGCCTCGATTCAGCCAGGTTGTAAATCTCTTTTGAACGGTCAGTCAAGATGCCAATAGAAAATTTGAAAGGATGGAGGGAAGAGTCTCCAGCAGCCGGTGGAAGAAGCACTGAGTATCTCCTCGCTCAGCCAGGAGCTCTTCTCCTGCACAGGGAATGAGAAAATAACATGCAATTGCAACACTCTATATTCTTACAATTGACTTCCCACAGCCTTACCATTTATAGTATTTTCTTTACATTTATAGTGTCTTCTTTAATGTCATGCCCGTGTTGGACCACTTTCCATTTTAGTAAGTTCTGTGTTAGGGTTTGTTTGAATTTCAAACTTCTAGATTTGTCTTCTGCTGTAGGCTGGAATGTTTGAAGTATTAAAAATTCAGAACGTGGCACCAGGGAGAGTTAACTAAAAGGTTCAAGGGTGTTTAACTGGCTTGAAAACTGAACAGTGAATTCTAGGTAGAAGAAGGGAGAAAAGTCACTGAGAAGTTTTGAACACTAGTGGTCAGTCTATTGAAAATTTCTCCTACTTTTGAAAATACTTTTTAAAGGGAAGATGATTTACAGTAACTCTTTCCGGAAATTAAAACAGAATAAATTTTCATGATTAATTAAACAATGATTGTTCAAATATTATTCTGTTCTTAATTTGAGGGAGGGTCCCCTGTCTTTCACTTTACACAATCATGTCTTGCAGTGCCTTATACAAATATAATGAGACATCAGACACTTGACCATAATGATCCTTTTCAACTTTATGGGGCACTGAGAACTACTCCACAGATGAACATTACCTGCCTTAAAACAGGGGATGTTTGTGGACTCGATGGTGAGAATACACAAGCTTTTCATATTGTTCTCAAAGGGCAACAATTCCAGTCCCACGTCGGTGAAATTTTGGTTCACAGCCAACAAACCCAGCTGGCTTGTTTGATTTCTAAGACTCTTGGCCGTGGAATCATCACTGCCATAGACGGTGCTGGCATCAGTGAAGGAGCTGACGGCTTTGATCTTCTCACGAGTCAACATTCTGGGATTGCGCATGGATGCCAACTGGAGGAAGGGCATGCAAGAGTTTGTCCTGAGCATCCGTGGGTCATCAGGGGGGAACTAGAGCAAACGAACGTAAGCGATACCTCGAAGTTGTGTGGTTTTATTTTTACTGTGTTGAGATAGCATGGGTTGCAATGAATCTGGGGGTTACCTTAGTAGGGAAGCAAGGCGGGTTGAAGGCACAATCGGTCTCACAGTGAAGCTCCGGGCTCGCTCCTGCGCCGCTGGCAGGGGCCAAAGTCTATGTCATGGTTGACCCACTGGCTCCAGTGCATGAAGAAAAGAGAGAACTTTTGATCTTGAGTGATGTTCTCGTTGGCTGTGAAAGCGATTTCATTTGATACTTTTCAAACCTTGAGAAAATCAAAACTAAAATGAGTGTGACCATCTCTACCACAGTGAATTTACCCCCACTATGAGATCATGCATAAAATGAGCTCAGATAAGTTCATGAGAGTTAATGATGGCATTGAGCAGATCCATGCCACACCTGGGCTCTATCAAAACAGATGTGATGAGTAGCACCCTCATTCAAACCAAGCCCAGCTCCACAGAAAGGCTCCTACAGCTAAAACCGATGCAGGTGAACACATTCAGAAAGTCAAGGGGATGGCTGAGGAACACAAAAGCCTTATGGTTCACATATACATCCTGCTGTATCTGAGCACACTTGCTCAGAGAAGTATTCACAATTTTTTTGCTCGTGTCCGTTTCCAGCAAGAAAATATCACCACAAGCCGTAGCTCAGTGGTAGAAAACAAGCCTCAAATCAGCACCTGAGATCAGAGGAGAGGACCAAGTAATTTACACTCTAGGTGGTGCCACTGTTTCATTTCTGATGGATGCAGTGAAAGAAGCGTCTGCTCCTGTTACGTAGATAAAATCTCACCAGCGGGAGTGGAAATCCATTGTAGAGCTTTCCTTCACTTGCTCCTCTGGGAACAGACACTCCATCTTCATACTCTGCTGGGAGCCAGCGAGCAAAGGCACGGTTCGAGGATCCCCAGTGAGAATGCTTTCTGGAGCAGCACAAGAAGAAAAGCAAGTACAGCATTATTTCAGAAATGCTGAAGTGAGACACTGAGTGAGAGGCTGGCTGTCATAGTCCCCAAGTCTGCTTTCCTCAACTTTTCACCTGCCCCCACCCCAAGAACTCCCTTCCTTCATCCAAAGCAGCACATAGAGGGCTCAGATCTGAAGTTTGCAAGAATTGATTTCTTTTTCCTGCTGGGCATGGGTAGGAACGAAACATCAGGTACAGGCATCACTAAAATGATAATTTTGCTCTTCTTACTCTGTTGAAAGGTGCTTACACAAATGACTTTAAGCCATCTATCTTGGGTCAAGGTACAGACTTGAGACTCTCCTTGTCCAGACACAAATCATACCTGTTGTTGCACTCCCCAGAGATGGTCCGGTAAGTGTCATGCTTCGGGCATTTAATGGAACGAACCTGATAGTCACAGCCAGTCCATTTGATAATCATATTCCTCTGCTTTCTGTCTAGCAGGTCTGCAAGAGAAACCATGCAAAATAACACCTGCTCATAGCCATTTTTGGTTTAGCTTCTCAGTATTCTGGATCAAGGTTTGAGTCAGCAGAGACACAGCTGTGGATATGTAACATCTGGATTCGAGTTGTTCCTTCGGTGGCTGAGCTCTCACCTCTGGGCCAGGGAAACTGGGCTGGCATGAAACATCTTTCCAGGGGAACATGAGGAGTGTCATCAATCCCCAGCAGTGCATTTTGTCCCAGGGTTACCACACTTATCTTTAGCCTTTTGATCGTCAAACATATAAGGCAGGCCAAAGATGGTGAATGAAATATACTGGCTGGTCTGGTCTGCTTTTGAGCATGCTTCAAGTCTATTCACCTGGGGCTGAGGAAGAGTTTTACCACCAAGTGTTTGGATCATGGCAGAGCTTTTTTCTGCTGGGGTAGGTTTTCTGCTCTTAGCTGTTTGTAAGACATTTTTGGTTTCAAGCACGTTACCTGTAACATTGAATCTCTGTTTCCCACAGGGCTGCAGCGTTTTTTTGAGGAGTTTCAAAGTGGTTTCCAAGTAATCGGCAGCACGGACTGCAGATCTTGTTCTTCCTACTGGGTCCTTTAAGTACTTCAGGAAATCCATTGGGTTGGCAACTTTTTCCTCTAGTTTTCCTTTTAAGCTGAAAAGAATCCCATGAGTTGTTTTCTCTGAAATCAGACCTACTCTGTCATGCTAGGCTGGGTGTACCTAGAGGTGACAGCAGTGCTGGGTCCCAGGGAGGCTCTGCTCAACTAGGACAAGCTGGCTGCTCATCAGCTTTGCACATCATCCCAGATCTGAGCAAGCAAATAATTGCCATTCCCTACTTCAAGTTTGCATTATGCCCTTGTTGCAAAAAATGTTGTTATGCCATGTGAAAAGCTAGATCAGTGAAAAACCGAGTTATTCAGTGATTGAGTAAAATTTTTCATTTACTATGTCACAGATATATTCTGTGAACAGAGAGACAGCCTTGGTACTGTTGTATCTCTTCCCAGTCCCACAGTTCTTTCATGTGGAATGAAAAAGCTTCCATAGGGTAGGTGTCAAAAGATTCCTCCCCAAAGCATCCTGCTGCCAAGAACCAGCAATTTGGGACAATACTCTGAGACATAGCTGGGATTTGACTTCCCCTGACACTGGTTTGTGACAGAGTGCCCACTCACCACCCTGTGGTCCTTCCAGAGAAGGGCAGAACTTCAGCAGCCAGGAGAGGACTCAACCTGTGTCCAGCGTGCCCATACCACTGTGGTACTGCCAAGAGGTGCCCGTGGCAGTGTAGGTGAGGAGTCAACAACTGCAGGTGATGAAGGAAGGACCTGGGACTGAGATGGGGCACCAGAATCCAGCCAAACTGGGCAAAATGATCTCTCCAGCTGTGACAGGGAGAACCCTTGGATAAACGCATATCCATAATAAATATGCGTTGGAAAATGGAAGAAACACATGCATTTTCTCTTATTTCCTTATGATGTTGAGGTCCTCATGCAAAAACGACTCACCTTTTCCGGGCATGTAAGTATGCTGTGTCTACCAGCTGCTTGGCCTCACTAATGCTACTTACAAGAGATAAGTCTGACAGCGCCTCTGAGTCCTCTACTAGAAAAAAAAAAAAACAAAAAAAAAAAAAAGAAAGAAAGAAAAAGGAGAAATTGAAGATCGTTTGTGAAGTACCCAAGAACCTCAGGAGCTACACATCCCACCCCACTGCTAGATCCTGAGCTACACTGACAGTTCACTGTGTGTTCAGGGCTACCTGGACAACTTTATCTCTGTTTCTCTTGCTCATCTGTTTCACCCCATTGCCGAGGTCCTGAAAGTCACTGGACAAGAAGTGACAGCAAAATGATAGCTTATTGCCCATTTCAAAGAATTGGCTCTGATGGCTTTGTGAGGCTTTTAGAGAGTTATTTTTTGCCCATCTTTTTGAAAGCTATCCTTCCCTGTGAGAAGGGAAAGGCACAGAAGCAGCCAAATATATGGTCTCTAACCCAATTTCCCTATCATAAAACGACGAACGTGTGCTTGGAAGACC
The DNA here is from genome assembly GCF_000703405.1 of Apaloderma vittatum. Classification (NCBI taxonomy): domain Eukaryota; kingdom Metazoa; phylum Chordata; class Aves; order Trogoniformes; family Trogonidae; genus Apaloderma; species Apaloderma vittatum. The sequence continues at coordinate 34,199 of NW_009717188.1, read as the reverse complement.
TATTGGTTAAGTAGGCAATTTCCCTAGACAAGTTTCTTAGATATTGATTTAATTGTCAGTGGGTCAATCTATAGGATATTTCAGATTTACACTGGAACTATACCTAACCAGGACCTCAGACCAAGGTTTGACTCACACCGTTTCAAGCACAGAAGAAGCCAAAAGAAAACCAAAAACTTACTGTTTAATGAGTTCGCTGTCTCAGCTAAGCAGAGAGTGATGAAGGCTCCTAAGAGAGTAATTCTTGGGTTTATGCCTAGAGAGAAATGCAACATAACTCCTCTGAACGGGCTGGGCTTCACTGAAGCATCAGAAGAGATTGGTCTGAATATTTCTTTCAGGATCCAGGAATGAAACACAACACCCCCCTGATCCAGCCCATCGATGGGTGCACCGGCCAGTGAGGGCTGTAGATGCTGGCAGGACACAGGGACATCCCTGCGGGGTGGGGACAGTCAGTAAACAGGGCTGAGAAACCACTGAGGAGGAAGGCAAGTGCAGCCGAGGCTTCAGTGATGGAGACAGTTGGAAAGGTGGGCTGGAAGAGGGCAATGTCCTGGTGTCCTGCCTTTGGGAGGGTCCTTCTCAGGTGGCTGCTGTAAAGGAGGTGAGAGCTCACCCATCCCTCTCCACCCTGTTACCAAGCAAAACAAGCACTAGCCCTCCAGTCTTCCACCACTTCTGTTTGTCTTCTTGATGCTCCCCAAAATTTGTCTGTATTCCTTTTTCACATTAACACGTATCATCTGTTCTCATTAGCATTACTTTCTCCCTGAAAGGAGCTCTTCAGCCAAAAGGTTGCAATTAAGTATATTTTATGTAATTTAGTCAATGTTTTTACTGTTGAGAACAGGAAAACCAGACAAAAATATGGAAGAACTAAAAAATTCCTTGTAACAGGGCAGGTCAGCTCCTATTTCCAATCTGTGGAAATCCCTCAACCGTCTTCACAGGGATTGAAGGCTGCTTATTCTTTCAAATCTTATGTTGCAGGATATCGCTACACGAGGCAGAAAAGCTGTCTTTTCTTGCTTTTCAAAATAAATGAATTGCACTTACAGAGGGAGAAGAAAGAACGAAGGTCCACCAGTTCTTAGTGCTCTACTCTTTCTCCTCATCTCCCCGAGTTCACTCACAGAATGTACCAACATCAATGCCAAAAATACCAAATCAGTCAAATATATAAATGTAAAATTAAGTTATTTAAAATATAAAATCAAAACCCACTGACCTTACCTGCCATCTCTGCAGAGCTGGTAGGGCTAGGAAACAAGCCAGTCCTTTATAGCACCTGCAACAGGGCAGAAATTAGGCTGGTCTGACCTAGGTGTGGCCAAAAAAGGAAAAACCTGGGGCCAGATTGAGCCAAAAGGAAATATCTGCTGGTTTGCTTTCCTAGATTAGACAGAAAGGTGCATACTTCTCCATTCTTGCTGACTGAACATTGACTTCTTTGATAAATCCATAAAAAAGGGAAAAAGAAAAGGTACAAGTTTCTTTTCTGAGTGAAAATTTTATGATGGTGAAAGAGAAAGGTGAAATTTGGTTTCTTTCTTCCTGTTGGTTGATATCTCTGATGGTCTGGGAAGCCAAAAATGGGTCATTTTGCCAACATACGTCTGTGGAGTGTTCTGAAGTCCAGATGCAGCATGTCTGAATGATGGAGCTGCCAAAATTTGTATCCAGGAAAATCAAAGTTGTGTGCTCCATAAAATAGCTTGGTGAGATGGGATGTGGAATTAGAGAGTTGTCATATCATCAGTGATTTGGAAATGCATATAAAATAACTGGCCACCGTTGTGGATGACAAAGACTGGACGAAGAAGAAGCAAGCTCCAGCTGTGTCCAGTAAATTCCTGTGCATAGTAACATGGACAACTGCCAAGTTATTTCTGTTGCAAATAAGGACAGGCCAGAGTTGCAAAATGGGAGATTCCATCCTGAAATGTCTAGAAAGAAAAAAGTGTTGGGCCAGCCAAACCCTTCAATGTGACTTGCGACAGCTATACAGCAGGAAAAAGGGCTGTACTTCAGTGGACATTTGGGAAGGCAGCAGAAACGAGAGTTCTCAGATCTGACCACAGAAGATAATGCTGAATTCTTACGGACAATCAGATGTGTAAACCTCGTAAGATTAGGTAGCCAATTCTTCTTGCTCTTTAAATATTTTCACAGTTCCCATTAAGCCAAAATAAATAAAATGAAATTATGAGAAAGGAAACGGTTAACAGACCTTTGGCACTTTAAATCTGAGGGAGAGAAAAAAAAAGTTTGTAAGAGTTAGGTTTTCAGAAGCCAATGATACAGTTTAACCCCTAAGGCGAAATTCAAAATCAAAAGCAGAAGCTGGCCCCTCGTGCCAGAGGGACTCTAATCACCTCGTCCAGCCAACTTTCTACCTACAAGAAGCACATAAGCAAAAGCCCAGGTGCCCAAAGGGTGATTTTACTTTTTCTTTTGTATTTATGATACTTCCCATTGCAACTGCATTAGTGCCTCGGTGACAAGTCTCTAAAGCCCTGGTTGCAGGGACACTGTCTTGATCGTTGTATTACAACCAGTGAGAGACTTAAGTGCTGATTTATGGTCAGGACAAAGTGTCTTCAACACTGCACCAGGTAATGGGACGCAGAAGTGGATGGTGACCACCATGTCCTGGGTCCAGCAAAGCTGGCATTCGAGCAAGGCAGTCGTTATTTTCTGAAACTAAGAGTGAAAACTTGCAAGTAGACACAGAGCCTGAACAGTTCTTTGAGGGAGAATAATGTGTATCATGTTAGACCTTGTGGTTTTCTATATTGCGAAATATTGGGAAGTGCCATTTATTACAAGAGCTGTCAGAACTCAGACTTTAAACACATCCTGTTCTTTCTACTAGGCAAGATCGTTTTACCTGTAAACATCAGAGGCATTGTAGATGAAAAGAGATGTTCACTGCTGATGACACAAGATTAGATAAGAAAAAAAGTCAACAGAAACAGCCCGGCTATGAGGAATATTGCGTCATCCTGACAGTCACCTTTTCCTCCTTTCTCCAAATCATCTCTTCCAAAAGAGAGGCAGCAACCGGTGAAAACCACACAAGGCTGCAACACCATCCTGCCAGCTACAGGAGAAGACATGGCCTGGTCTGTGTGTCAGACTGCCTCGGTTAGCGAAGTCTGGGCCTGATTTCACAGAGGCAGATGTATGTATACCAGGGGGAGAGGGAGATGGAGGAGGCTGAGGTATTCCCAAACTAGGGAAGGAAGGTGGGGATGGTCGTCCAGGGATACGTCTCCTGCTGGAAAAGGAGATATGAGATGAGATGGGATCTAGGCCTCCCACCATGTCTGTCTCCCACGTCACCACCAGTGACATTGTGACTGGTGTCCAGTTCCCTTTACTAGGGCTTCTGGGGTGCTGATGACCACACCACCCTTGGCTCTGTGCGGGGCAGGTGGCAGCAGCAGCAGCAGTCGTAACCGTGCTGGGTGTACAGTGGGGACCAGGATGGCAAAGCCCAAGCCCCGGGTGGGACCAGGTCCCGTTCCGTCCCCGGGGGCAGGGTGACAGTCATGGGATCCTGCGGAGACCACCTGTGCCAGCTGCTGCGATGGCTGAGCGGTGAAGGCGTTGGGCTTGAAATCCAATGGGGTTTCCCTGCGCAGGTTCAAATCCTGCTCACAGCAGGAACTTTTACTGGCAGCCCCTGCCCTCCAGTCCCTGGGAGGGACAGACAGACACAGACCTGTCACTCCTCATCCAGGGCCCCTGCATTCC
>NW_009717188.1:29876-30395 GCF_000703405.1 Apaloderma vittatum | reverse complement strand
CTCAGGGGAGCAGCTCTGTGCCTTTCCGTATCACAAAAAGAAATCCTGCCATAGCATCCCCCACACACACAGCTGGGTGCCTCTGCTCCCTAAAGCAGGACCCTGTAGTCCACAGACCCTATAGTCCATCACCCTGCTCTCTGCAGACCATCACAGACTCGTGGCTGCCCTCCACCTCGGGTATTTTTCTCCTGGGAGGTGCAGCCTGATGGCAGTGGGGAGACCGGAGGTTCCATCACCCTCCAAAATTCATCCAACCTTGGCCCAGCCTCATGCATCAAGTGTGGGAAATCCTGAACCCTAAGCCAAACCCCGCAGTGCAGCCACCCAGGAAAAAGATGGGACCTGAGGTGGCTGCAGGAACTCCTTTCCCTGGCTGGGAATTGAACCCAGGCCGCGGCAGAGAGAGTGCTGAATCCTGACCACTAGACCACCAGGGACAAGGTGATGATGGTGCTGGATGTGTTGGTGGCCACCAACCAAGGCCTGAAGCAGCAAAGACACTTGGGCCCCACAGTG
>NW_009717188.1:17200-29528 GCF_000703405.1 Apaloderma vittatum | reverse complement strand
ACAGACGATTGAACTGCCCCCCCCCACACTCCTCAGGGGGTTGCTACCAGTTTGGGTACCACAACTGGGTGCTGCCCCAAGGGAGAGCCCGGGGTCCAGGTGACAGTGCAGGTGTCGCTGGTGCCTGCAGCAGCTAGCACGTCCAGACTTAGCCCCAAGGGGAAGGATCACGGACCCGCAGGGTGACACGGGGGGGTGCAGGGTTGCCCGGTGCCGGCAGGGGGCCCGCCCCGCCCCCTGGGGAGCCCCAGCCCTGCCGGAAGGAAGCACCGCAGCACATGTGTGAGCCCTGACCCAGGCGGAGGTGACAGAAAGGGCTCCAGAACATTTCCCGCAGAAGACGGCAGAGGGCCCGGTGCTCCTTGGATGCTCGTGTGAGTTTGGGAGAGGAAGCAAACGGACAGAGAGCAAATCTCTCTCTGTCTTGCAGGGGTTGGTGCACACAGAGTGGGGAAACTTCCTCCTTGCCTGCCTTGTCCCTTGCAGCCCCCTAAAAGGTCCAGTGCACCTCCCCTCTCCATGTGAGTATGGCCTCTTAGTCCCCTCTGCAGCCCTTCCGTGACATGGTCTGGGGTCACGGTGGGACACCTGGCATCCAGCTCCCCTGTCCCCACGATGTCCTGATCTCTGACCAGGTTTCTCCGCAATGTCTGGTGGGTCGCGGCTGCTGCTGCTGCTTTTGTCACAGTGTTTTCCTGAGGATTTTCATTGCAATGAGCAGGAGAGGGCAAAGGGAGGCAGTGGGTAGCTTTGGAGAAGGAGACCAGGTACGAGTATCACCCTGCTGCAAGAGCTGACCTGGAGCAAGGATTAAGCCGTGATGAAGGGTGCAGCATCTCTCCAGCGCTCTGGCACCTCTGCTGTGATGGGCAGGGCTGCAGAATACACCTCCAAAAACCTGCACAGGGCCAAATCTCCTGAGCAAGGGGCAAGGCTGGGGTGTGCGATGGTGAGACAGGACTATGTTGTCTCTCGGGCATGGGGGAAGAGGGACTTGTGTTGGGCTGAGGCACAGCCACCCTGAACTTTCAGAAAGATATGCAGATGTCATGGTTTCGGTTACGTCTGCAAGCTCTATCAGAGCGTGAGCTCCGACAGCCTTGCGGTTGGGGAAGTGTCTGTATCATCCTGTGGTTTCTTAGATCTCTATCTGGACCTGCCAGATATTTTGTCATAGACTGTAACAGTTTCCTTCTTCTGACAGCAGATCTGGGCACTCCAAAACAGGTTCACTTGCAAGTCCAATAGCAGGACACGAGGAATTGCCCCCCCCACCAAATGCAACACAGAAGCAATGCAGCCCAGGAACGGCATATTGGAGACCAGAAGTGTGCATAAGCATGTAGCGGGGATGGAAAAACTTATTTTCTACAGGCACTGCTTCTTCAGAAGAGAAGTCTCAGCCCTAGGATCAGCCCTGGGGCAGCAGGGACAGGTCAAGGCTCAGTACAAAATGCAATTGCTGTTGTAGCAAGGAGATGAGGCTGAGACATATTGCCCACATGGATCTGGAGCACAAGCAACACGTACATGAATTAGCCAGAACAACAGGCTAATCGCCATACTGGAGTATATGTGGTACAGAAGTAGCAATAAATAATCCTACTCCCCATCTCCCAGCCTGGGATGTTCCTCAGCAAATTCCATGTGAGATTTTGTCCCTTGCAAAGCCTGAGTACCTGCCAGCGTGTTTCCCTGCTGCCCCAAAATGCCACCATCGAGTGTTTGTGACAACCCTGTGGTGGCAGCCCCTTGATTCGGCTCCACATTCTTCATGTGCTTCTGCAGGCAGGAGTCCTCAGGGTCCCCAGGACACCACCACCCCCAGCCCCATGAGGATGCCTCCTGGGAAGATGAGTTGGGAAAGCCAGGGACTCTTGCCCACCCCAGCAAGGTCCCTGGCACAGCCCCCAGGGACCCTCCTGCAGCACTGGTCCCCACCAGTGGGGACACTGGGGTGAAGGGGACACTGTGGAGAAGCAGCCCCAATACATCCAGGCACAAGGAGGTCTCCAAGGGCCCCACAGAGACCCACATGATGTGGCAGGGGAGGAGGAGGGTGTGAGCAGAGCAGCACTGCCCTGCAGTCCCCGCTGCATTGCTGGCACTTGCAGGGCACAGCGAGTGAATCCCAGGGAGACAAGCTCGTGGTGCCTCGTGAACAGCACTTCTCACTGGGAGCCGGCCATGAAAATACCCAGAGAAACCACAGGCTGTGAGCTGGCAAATTTGATGGCTGTGACAGAGAAGAGGGAGGTGAAAAAAGGGGAAACGGGTCCTGGGGACATTGCCTTGAGAAGCCCATCACCTTGGGGCAAGGACAGTGCTGGGGAGCTCTGGACAGGCCACATCATGACCCCTATGACTGTGAGCGTGTGCGGGAGCATGAGGGGATGTGTTTGCACGAGAGCTGGTCCCTTTCCACCCCCTGGGCAGGGGACCTCCTGGTTCCACATCCCACCTTGTGCCAAACCCACGCTGGCACCTGTGTTTGCCCCTTGTGTCTAGGAGAGGATGATATTGGTAGAGTTAGACCATCGAGCCGGGCTTGCCCAGGCAATCACTTCCCTTACCAGCTGATGCTGGAATGTGTTAGGAGGGTTTTGGAGGTCCTGAACTGCAAATGGAAAGCACAGCACTGCTAATTTTGTGTTTTATGGTGCCAAGACCGCCAGCCCAGTTCTACAGCCGGTGTCTAGGGTGCCAGCCATCCCTGCTGCCCATGCAGGCAGCTGCCTGCTGCCCGTGCTGCCCTCACTGCTCCCCCACATCCCCCCTGTGCATGTCCCAGACCCTCCACGGGAGCAAGAACCCCCCGGATGGACCTGCACTCTTCCCAAGCCTTTTTTGAGCACCTTTATACTCAAGCACTGGGTCCTCAGAAAGGAGACTGAGTTGAGGTCCTCCTGGTCAGCCTTGTCGAGGATGCTGAGATGAGTTTGATGAGTACTGCTGTCATGTTGGGGAATGCAAGTGTGAACCTGTGTCTCAAAGGTGGTTTCATATCCTGTCTTGGTCCATACAGCCCTCGTGTGGGTACTGATCTGCTCACACTTGCCTCACCTCACACAAAGGCTATTCTGGTACTTCCTAGACCTGCCATTTCCCTTTTTTTTCAGCATTTCTGAGGCGAAGGTGCCATGACATCAGCTCTGTTACGCTTCGGAAACTCCAAGAGTGTGTCTTGAAATCTGACAGAGGGGGGGTGGTCACCGTCCCCATAAAAAGCAAGGACGGAGCCTGCCCCTTGCATCAGACACAGGAAGAAGCTGCTCTGGTCCTGCCTCTGCCCTTGCAGCTCATCTCTGTCCACAATGAACATCTCCGCGATGGGCATCTCCATCATCCTTGTCGCTGCCCTCTTCTCTCAGGCTTTTCCTTCTCCAAGTGAGTACAGCACCTCTCTCTGCTCTCTCGGGGTAGATTTTTGCTCTGGCTGGCAGTGATTTTGAAGCAGAACTGGAAAGAGTTGGCTGCAAATGTTGCAAACCTGTGTGAATAGATTCTTCTGATCTCTTGGAATTGGTCTTCCATTCTGGTATCCTTTTATCTTAGGGATAAATATCTGATACTTATCTTAGGGATAAATATCTGATACTTAGGGATAAATACTGATTTATTTTTTTTTTTCAGATTTTAGCTCCCCTGATTTTGTTGCTGGGTTTTAGGAGTGGTCTTAGGGTGACTGAAGGGATTGTTATCATGGAAGTGAGGGCAAAACATTTAATATGCAATCTTAGCAACGACCGTAATTCAGCTTTGGTGTTCACAGCAATTCCTTGCTGACTTTCTGGGGGAACAGGAAGAGGAAAGAGCTGATTAAGTGGATGGTTGTCTGTGCTCTGGGCTGGGGAATGTGCAGTTTACTGGGTGATGATAGACTCATGCTGGTTTTCCTCATCTCTTCCAGTTGGGGCTGACACAACCCTGTGCTGCTTCAACTACAGCTTGCGAAAGCTGCCCCAGAGCCATGTGAAGGATTATTTCTACACCAGCAGCCTGTGCCCAAAGCCAGCAGTTGTGTAAGTACCAGCTCCTGCTCTGGGCTCCAAGGAAAGGCTCTGCCAGCCTTTGAGCTCTTTGCTTCACATCTGATGGGGCCAAGAGCATGACAGTGTGAGGAACCATACCCGGAGAAAGGGAAGGGGGCAGCCACCACACGTCCCATGCAGAGCATGTGGGTACTCATCCTCCTCAGCTGAGAAATGAGTGGTCTCCTTAGTCTCCTTGAGCCATCCTGATGCTGGGATCAAGGTGTGAGAAGGAGGTCCTTGCATAGGCAGCAGGACCTCCCAGTGGTGATGAGCCCAATGCACGTAGTGTGCCACCTGCAAGACTCGCACCTGATGTACCAGCACACCTCTGCACTGAACATGGCCAGGAACATCTGAGCATGGGAGGGTTTCTCCCAGGAGACCTTGATCTCTCCCTGCCCTTTGGGTTTTAGCAGGCTCTGCAGCACCCTGATGCTTGGGGGGCTGTGGCGTGGGAGCCTGGAGGGGAGACGATCCCCTTGGGAGCTGTCTCTGATGCCAGGGCAGGCCAGTGTCTGCCCAGAAGGTGACCCAAGGCCCTCCTGCCGCTTTCCCCTTTCAGAGCTCTAACATCTCTCACCTAACTTGGCAGATTCGTCACTAGGAAGAACCGGGAGGTCTGTGCTAACCCTGATGCCAGGTGGGTGAAGGATTATGTGAACTCCTTGGAGCTGCAGTGAGCACTGGGAGCTGAGAGGTCTCTGCCCTGGAGAAGTCCTGCAAGACCATCCAGCAGAGTCTTGGCACAGACCTGGAAATCCTGCTGCTGAGCACGAAGGCCTGCTGAGCCACCTTGGGACCCATGACATTTCTTTTGTTATTTATCTGTGATAATTTAGCCCCTCTTAGAGGTAGCTGTGATGCTGGGGACCTCCTGGCCTTGCAGACCCATCATGGTGTAGCCTGCTGCACATCGTGGGGCTCACCCTTCCCCTTCTTGTTCCTCTGCTGCTAGAATGGGAGAGGGATTTTATCCCCAGTACAATTGGTGGGAAATGGTCTGTCAACATCAGGTGTAAGTGCTGTCACATAAACCCAGGCTGACTGCCAAGTCAACTGGCTGAATTTCGCCATGGTACGGTAGATGCTGTGGGTAAGATCTGTCTCCTCAGCCGAGGAAGTGGTACACTGGTTACTTGCAGGATGCTCATCCTGGAACCACGTTGTTCAACCTTGTTCTCAAAATGCTATCTCTTGCTGGCGTCAAAAAATAAATATTCTTTTTCTCTCTGTGTCAGCTCTGGAAGATGTTGTTGCCCTCTTGCCTGATAAAAACAGGGTCGATAGCATCCCACTCTAACTATTTTGGGAGAGGCAGGGGAAGAAACCAAACTTCCCAGCTGGAAATGCCTCAGCCTCCTTAGCCCTAAAAATCCTCCTTTCTGATCGCCCCCCTGCTCCCAGCACTGTGGCAGCAGCCCCAGCACCACCCCAGCTTTTCCCAGGGCTCTTCCCTTCCAGCCTCCATGCTGCTGCAGAGCCAGAGCTCTCCCCCAGCACTTTTCCCCTCTGTCACAACAAGGGGCAAGGCCAGGAGCTGGCTGAGCTAGACCCACCGCGTTCTCCAGTGCGAATTTGGCAAAGGGACATCTGGCAATCACAGGGTGAGGATGCAGCAGCGCTGCTGCCATGAGCTCGAGGGAGGGTGGTCAGGGACCACATCTCCAGCACAAGCTCCTCGGCAGAGGCAGCCTGAGCTGTGCTCAGCTCCGGGTAAGCTGGGTTAGTGTTCTGCTGAAAAAAACCAGGCACCAAGTATCTGCTGTTCTTCTAGCTGCTTTAGGAACGAAACCTCAATCTGGTTTAAAAGAGCACGGGGGATCTTTTGCACCAAGTAAAACTGACAAAAGCACTTTGTCAGCCCATGGTTTGCATCTGAAGTTAGCTGATGTCTTTGTAGGTAGAGAACGAAACTGCTGGGTCTGACCTCTCTGCTGCTGAAGCTTTGCAGTGGGGGAGGGCACTTGAAATCTCCCTTCCCTCAGGGTAGAAGAAGGACACCCCAGAGCAACTCTCAAAGAAGCCCAAGGGTTTCAGCAGGAGGGGAGAGGTACCAAGTTTTGATTTGCAACCCTGCACAGCTCGGCAGTGGAGGGAAGCAGGGAAGGGGCATAAAATCAGCCAGGTCTTCCTGAACATGAGAATAATCAAACAGTGCTCATCAGTGCTTCCTTTGCAAGAAGAGTGAAAGAAGCTAGAGCTGGACCTGGGCTCCCAGGGGCCGGAGTTGGAGAACTGTGGGACCAAGCCAAGGGTGGCCATCTCCATGTGTCCCCAGAAAGTTCACAAATGCCTTCACCCAGATGGCATCAGGGTCAGCACAGACCTGGTGTTTCTTCCTGGTGGTGAGGCTGGGAAGTGGGGAGGACCAGGAAACCTTTGTGGTGAGGATGAGGTGCACAACCACAGAGCTGCACCGAGTTCCCACCAGGTCTGGAGAATGTCCTTTTTGTGACCTCTTGCTTGATGTGGAGTCAGAAGCCAAGAGGAGGCACTGAGAAACCAGAGGAGGTCCCTGAGCCAACCTCTTGGCTCTGCCTTGACTTGCTGCTGGCTCCTGTGGGCAGGGAGAAGGACAAGGGACCACAAACTCAAGTGGCCACTGCAGACCATGTGGTTGGTGTTTCCTGGGGAAGCACCCTCTGGGGCTTTCTCTGCTGCACACCAGAAACCTCGCCTGGGAACTCTTTCTCAGCCATACTGGGGCAGCTGAACCCCACAGAATTCCAGGGGCAACCTCCCATCCTTCCTCCACTGTCCTCACGCCAGCGTCAGCGTGGGTAGGTCCTCCTCAGCCATCTCTTTGCAACTGGAAAGCATCTCTCCTTGCCAGAAGTGAGTCATGGCCAATCCCAGATAACACCCCAACAAGTCCTACTCTTGGTCCCAAGAGGGAGAAAGATTTCTGGAGCTGAGCCAAAGGCTTCTTGTATGGGCAACAGCCAATACCCACACAACAGATGGCTGCTGGCATCAGCTGATGATGTAGAAATAATCCTTTCATGTAGTTCCTGGAAAGCTTCTGCCAAGTGCATGTGAAGCAGCACACAGCTGTGTCAGGTACAGCGGGAGAAGATCTGGGGTTCAGGGCTGAATCCACATGACCAGGAGGAGATCCAACGTGACTGTGCATGACCAGCACAGAATGAGCACTCCCAGCAACCCACGCTCCAGACCAAGGAGTCAGAGCAGATCATGCCTGTTCCTAAGGCATTACAGGTCACCACCACGAGCTCTTCTTCCTCCAAGAGAGGAAATAAAGAACACAAAGACAGAGATGGATGCACCTGGAGTAGAGCAGGATAAGGAGCAGAGGGAAGCAATAAGGAGAGCAACAAGGTTCAACCAGAGAGACCTTCATGTTCCCACCAGGAGCTAAGTAGAGCTACAGAACATGTCTGTGCTTAGCACTGATCCAGCCTGTCCTCCTGGCTGCCCTCACCTGCCCAGAGCTGGCAGCAGGCATGAGGCTCCCATTTCTCCTTTGCTCTTACAGACCTCCACCACAGTGCTGTCCCCCTCACCATTCCCATCCCCTTTACCATCCCCAGTCCCATCCCCATCCCCATGGGTGAGTAGGGACAGCCAGGCAGGGCAGAGAGAGGTGGGACCCCCAGGCTGAGCTGCCATGGTCCCCACACAGAGGCTCCTGCTCTGGGAAGATGGGTCTGGGGTAGGAGGAGCAGGGTTCCTGGAACAGGCTGGCTTGGCTGCTGCTCCTGGAGCTTCAGAATGGAAATTGAAACCAGAAAGCCTGGAGAGGAAAATTGCCACACGTCTGGGCTCCCAGCCAGGGACTGTCCAGAGAAGAGCCAGCTGCATCGTCAAGTCCTTCTGCCTCTCAAGTTTGTCGCCTGCACCCCAGACCTGGAGTAAACTTCAGACCCCCCAAGCCTGCCCTCTCATCACGACATTCATCCCCATGCAGCACATGAAGCCCTGGATCAGGAACTATTTTGAGCTTCTGGAGTTCCTCTACAGCACCAAACTCAACCTCTTGGGGTGCTGGGATGGCCCTCGGGGGTAGAGGAGACAGCCAGCACCCCCTTCCCAGGCTCCTGCAGGCAGCAGCTCCTGTCCATCCCCCCCACCATGTCGTGGCCACTCTCTGCTCCTGTACTTCACGGCACAGTAGGGAAGCCCTGCTCAGGATACACCTCTCTGCAAATTTTTTGTCTGTCCCCCACTACAGTAAGTCCTGGCCACGGAGTGGGACAAGATTTTTGCAAACATACTGATCTCCCGTTGCCCCTGCTTGGACCTCTGCTAGGACCCTGCTGTGCCAGGGGAGCACGGGGACCCTGTCAGGGATCATTCCCAAACCATCCTCCCAACAGAGTGGTCAGGACCCGTCCCCAGGGTGTTGGAAAGGAGCCCTGCATCTCCAGCACCAACTCCTGGGAAAAAGAATGGTGCCTGGGCTGGGTCTGCCCTTTGCCAAGATGCTGCTCTAATGAGCCCTCCTGCCTGTTTTCCAGCCTGGAAAACACAAGACTAAAGGGAAATCAGAAGACAATGTGAAGGTGCTTTCCCAGCCTCAAGGTTGCCAAGTGTGATCTGTAGCTGCAGGGTGGTGGGGGTGAGGAAACAAAACAAGAAGAGAAAGTTTTTTGTTTTTTTCTTTTTTACATTAAGAAGAAACAGCCACTGGAACAGGATGGCTGCAAGGCCAGGCCAGCTCTGGGTGACGGTGCTGCCGGGGCCATTTCTTCTCAGTATGCCAAAGCAGAGGAGCGCTGAATGAGGGAGCGAGCTGTGCCCAGCGCATCATTATCACCTGCTCTCACCCTTGGCATTCCCTCCCTCCCACTCAGGTTCCCACACAAAGCAGCATCCTGGGAATGACCGCAGCAGGTTTGCTGGTGGCTGTTTTAACTCTGTAGCCTAGCTGAACCCTTCCCTTTGTTTTAGAGATGAGAAAGCAAGGAACAATCCCCATCCGGGTGGTCAGAAAGAAAGCTGGATCCCTGCCCGTCTCTGGGCAGTGCTGCCGGGCGGGGAAGGACCCAGCTGCCCACAGGGGCCGGTGGGCAGAGATGGGGTGATGCCTTTGAGTGTGAGGAGAGATGGAAGCGAGCATGTGGGTGTCTGTGGGCTCTGTGCTGGGCAATGCTGCTCCTTAGCTGGCAGAAATGCCTAGCAAGGATGGGTACAGGCAGGGAGTTGGCCCTGCTTTGCCACCCAGCACCCTCGGCACGAGGGCAGATGAGTAGCTCCTCAGCCCCAGGTACCTGCCAGCTCCCAGGGCTGCCCCAGCACCGCAGCAGCTCCATGCCCTCTGCCCTCTGCCCTAGCCCTATCAATAGTGTGTTGATAGGGCTAGGACAAAGGTTGGACTCAATGATCTTGAAGGTCTCATCCAACCGAAACTATTCTATGATTCTGTGGTTCCTCCCATCCAACCATGAGCTGCTTTCCCTGCTCTCTCCTCTCTCAAAGCCTCTGGCAGGATTTTACCTCTTACAGCGACGTGTCCATCACCACCCCACTGCACACACAGCGTGCCCAGGGACCAGTCTGGGATATGGGGCTAGGAGCAGCGAGCAAGCACATGGGATGAGCTGGGGGTGTGTGGAGAGCATATCCATGTATGTGAAAGGCCCACACGTGCGTACAAACATGCCTAATTCTGTAGAGGATGTGGGAGATGAGGGTACGTGTGGTGTGAAAATGAGGTGTTGGAGGATATTAGTATGTCTGCAGTACGGAAACCTCATGGTTTTGCCTCAAACCATTTCCCATCATCACATGCCACTTAAAGTGTGCAGATGGACTCAGGGTGAGGTTCTGACTCTGTGCCAGTAAGCATCATGTAGAAGCACACAAAGAGGAAAAAAGCAGAACTTTTGTCCAAATTCTTTATTCTCCATCATCCTGATTTCACACATGTAAGCCAGGGCAGCCCATCATCCAACACTGAGATTCTGAGCCATCCTCCCATAAATAGTATTGTTATGCACAGAAAGAAGTACTGCCTATCCCATATGATAATTCCTTAAATAACTTAACATTATATGAAAACAAAGGAGTGCAGTGCCATGGGCCTTCCCAGGCCACAGGCGGAGGTATCAGCGCAGAGGGATGAGGTTGCAGACCAGTCTGTGCCAGCCAAGGGCAAGCAGCAGCATCCCAGCACGAGGTGTCTTGTGGTGCCCGTCCAGCAGCCCCTTAGAGGCGCCTGCAGATGACCTGGGCTCGTGCAGCTCCTGCTGCCCCAGTGTCGTGCTCCATCACAGGAGCTCAGGATAATGTGGCTCGTGCACGACAGCAGCTACGCTTGCTGTCTGGCTTTGCTCAGTTCTGCTTCAAATTTTGCAGGTAACTTAGAACCCAGGCATCATTGGGATTGGCACAGACCGAGTTGCCTTTCTTTGTGATGAACCTGCAGAACAGGGATGAGGCATATTAGATTTCTGCTTAGACCTGCAGCCCAGGAGAGCCTGGATCTCAGTTTAGGGGCATTGCAAGAGGTTCTCCCCTGTGCCCTAAGCTGATGCTGAAACCAGTGGCTGGCTGTGATTTCCCTCACTCCCATTCCTTTTAGAATCATAGAAAAGTTTAGACTGGATCTTTAAGATCACCGAGTTCAATCATTAACCCAGCAATGCCAGGTCCACCACTAAACCACGTCCCCAAGTGCCACATCTACACAGCTTTTAAATACCTCCAGGGGTGGGAACTTCACCACGTTCCCAGGCAGCCTGTTCCAGTGCTGAAATTTTGTTTTCCCCCACCCTGCCTCCTCGACTCCTGCAGGAACATCCCTAGGCATCCCCACAAGAGCATCCCTGGCAATTCCTGTGCAAGTCCTTTCCCCTTGGGATTCCCCTCACCCTGCTCTGTGCATGCAGACCCCCGTGCCCACCAGCCACCCTGCAGAGCCAGTCACTCATAGAGGCACATCCCGCAGAGACTGTCCCCTCTTGCTGCACCCAGACATCAGTGCTGGCACTTACATGACAGCTGGCAGGGCGCAGTTGGAGCTGGTCAGGTAATAACGCTGGATGCGATTCTGCGGGAGCTTGCGGCCTGTGTATTTGGAGCAGCAGGTTGTGAGGTCAGATCCAGCTGGAAGAGGCAAGGAGAGACAATGTGAGCACGTGCTGGGCTGTGCGTCGGCAGCAGTCAGCCCATCAGCTCAGGCAGCCACGCTGGCAGGGATAGGAGTGAGGAGTTAGTTAGAGAATAATTAAGGTTGAAATGAACATTGGGGATCATCTGGTCCAATGCCAGGAATGGTATTTTCAGATTCTGGGTGACATTCCCATCCAGTCATTGCTCAGAACATTGTTTTCCCCACCTTCCCCAGCCCCAAATCCCTAAACTATAACCAGGAGTAAGTACTCTGAGCCTTTGATGGATGATTTTCTGATTCTGGGGTTCCTACATGGAGCTGTTCTCAGAGCAGAGTAAAGAGTGGTAAAAATGCTGAAAAATTCCCAGTTATCTACCAGATGAGCTCAATGGAGAAACAGCGAAGGCTCAGATCTGTTCTTCCTTCAGAAATGAAAAAGTAGGACTCACCTGGGCCAGAGAAAGTTTGGGAGCAAGAGGCTGCAATGAGGAGAAGAGCTAAAACAGCTGCAGAGACCTTCATCTTCCCTTTGGACGAGGGCAGTCGGAGCAGGACCAGAAGCTCTGGCAGATGCAGCTCAGACTGCAGCAGCTGGATTCAGCTCCCTTTTAATACGGAGTCTTGGAGGCAGCTGGGAGAAGTTTGAGGGGAAATTCCAGCATGATGACAGAGGATGTCACGAAAGTGAAATAATCAAAATGAAGGGGACATAGTTTACTTTGGAGTCTGACTCAGCAATCATTTTCAGCATCAAATCGAAAGGAAATGAAAATGTGCCAAATGGCATGGGCAGAAAGAGAATTATTAATGTGAGCTACCAGAGGGATTTTCCCTGTGAATCTGTATAGCAGAAGACACGTTTCCCTAAGATTATGCAATTCTGGGGGGAAAAAAACCTAACAATCAAAAAAAACCCAAAAAAAAACAAAGAAAAAAAGTGGACAGGCTCCAAAGCATGCTTGTGCTGTTATGTATTGGGTGTTTATCCAAGCATGTTAAACTGCAGCACATGGTGCTGAGAGGTGGATGAGTAGTGGGCTCTGGGCTACCCAAAGTGCTCTGATCCCCACCAGCCTCTCAGTGCCTGGTTTAGTGTGGACCAGTGAGGACCCGATGCTGGAGGCACCTCCAGAGATCAAAGCAAGATGAGTGTGGAAGGCTGCCCAGGACCGTATCCAGATGAGCTTTGAATATATCCAAGGGCAGAGACCCTGCAACC
>NW_009717188.1:16912-17184 GCF_000703405.1 Apaloderma vittatum | reverse complement strand
TTCAGGGATCAGTAATAAGGTTTCATCTGCTGTTTAAATAGAAATTTCCCTTGCCTCTTGTCCTGTCAATGGCCACCACTGCAAGGAGTCAGAGTCCATCTACTTTGGTGCCCACACACACATTGATAAGATCCCCCTGAGCCATCTCCCCTCCAGGTTGAACAGTCCCAGCAATCTCAGCTTCTCCTCCTAGGGTAGGTGCTCCTGTCCCTCAATCAACTTCACAGCCCTTTGCTGGACATGGGTATCTGGGAAGGTGTTGGATTTTGCTG
>NW_009717188.1:16177-16900 GCF_000703405.1 Apaloderma vittatum | reverse complement strand
CAGGACCAGCTCTGCTTTCGCTGGGAGAGGTCTGTGCAGCTCTGGGAAGAGGCACGTGGCAGAAGTGGCTCCAGCTTTCGGCTGAATTGCCACAGAGCAAAACCAAATTATGGCTTTTTGCCATGGAAATAATTCATGCGGAAACAAACAGCTGGAGTTTTATGTTCCTCCGTGCTTACAACTCCCATGCTAGTGTGTGCACGGGGAAGTGCCAAATGCTAGCTCCTGGCACTCTATTGCCGGGTGAGAAGTGTTGTGGTTGCAGAAAGACGGCTTGGTGGCTGACCCAGCCAGGGACAGCTTTGCTCATGAGGACTTCACAGCTTCTTCTCGCCAGCCAGCCACCTGCGAGGAGCAAGCCATGGGGCCGGTGCCATCTCTCACTGCACAGAGCACACGCGGGGGTGGTGAGGAGGTGTGATGCGATCTGCATCAGGCAGCTCTGTCATCCGTCTGGAAGCCCCAAGACGATCAGTGGAAGGAAAAGGAGCTGTCATTTACTTGAACTTTGCAGAGGAGGCAGAGGGTCAGCAAAGAGCTGCTGCAGCTGCAGTTGCTGAGTGGTGTCATCAACACAGTTGTGATGTTGATTCCTCCGGAGTGATAAGCAAATTCCTGGAAGCAGGATAGCTCTCCCCACAACCGATCCGTGTCACAGGGCTCCATTGTCGAGTTGCTGGCTGCAGCCCTGATGGCAAGTCCAGCGGCAGGCTCCCACCCACA
>NW_009717188.1:10573-16068 GCF_000703405.1 Apaloderma vittatum | reverse complement strand
TGCGCTGGCCTCCCTGGCTAGCTTCTGCTTTCATTCCGTACACTGGTTTTCATTTCTCTTCCAGGCTTCAGAGCTCTCCGCTGTCACAGCTCCTGCAGTTTAAGTACTTCTAAGCTGACCTCTCTCCAGCTTCTGTTCTTGCTCTGGGAAACAAGCCATTTCTTCTCATTTCAGTCTCACACAGACCGGGGCATGAGACTTGCTTGGGTGCAGGCAGGGTAGGAAAAGAAAGGTAAAATTATTCAGGGAGGAAGGTTGTAGGAAAGGATGTTACAGTGGCTACTGATTCTTCATTCCCTGAAAAAGATGGTGACAAAGATCCTCCCAAGGGCTTTTCTGCCTGAAATCCTGCCGTCGCCAAGAGCCACAGATCACAAAGGACATTCCCCCAGGGCAGAGGGATGCCAGGTACTTTCCTCACATCCCTAGGCTGATGGGAAAGCCTCATCTGCCTTCCTTTAGTGGTACAGCTCACCTGTGGGTGGCTGCACCATCCCAGCCCTGGCACCCTAGCACCATCAGAAGGACATAAAGGGATCTTATCCCATCCCTGCCACACCTACCAGCCATTTGATTGCAAAGGCGATCCCTGACCAAGCCCAGCTGCCCAGCAAATCCCTCTTGCACAGTTCCTGAGGGATGCAGGAGGCCACATGGGGAGGCTGCGGGGCCATGGGATGCTGGCCAGTGAGCCATGCCAGAGCTTCCCAGGCCCTCCCCGCTCCCCCAAGGGATGTGGGTGCCAGGCAGAGCCCTTGCTGGCCGGAGCGGCCAGACAATGGCCCTTTTGAAGGACGCAAAGCCCATCTGGTGTGGCCAAAGCCTCAGCATCACGGGGAGCAGGATGGGACCTGCGCTTCAGAGAGACGCTGCAGAGCGCCCTGACCTACAAACATCCCCTGCACGTGGGAAGTGGTTTGCAGCCTTGCAGTGAGCCCAAAATAAGTTGTGAAGCTAGCAAAGATCCGAGCTCGGTTGCCAATCTCCGTGTGTTACCACCACAGCTGGAAAGGTCACACCTCACCGTGGGAGCAGAGGTCACACCACCCATGGGGTTTCCAACCCTCCATCAGCGCTGGAGAGGAGCCGACAGCTGACACATCCCTGCCAACGCGCCACAAAGAGAGGGACCAAGCTGGTGCTGCTGGACACGGGGTCTTCAGAAAGTCCCAAAGATCTGGACTCCAGAAGCACTAACGAAAATGAAAACAATCACTTTGTGTCTTACTTCTTTTTCTTTTTCTTTTTCGCTTGATTGTGATGAGCACACAAGGCCCAGTGGGTTCATCTACATACTGATGTAGGGGTTCTTCACAGCAGAGCTCTCAGTTTTCAGCCTGGTCTCCCTTGTTCTTCCTTGAGGACACGCCGAAGGCATGGGAGGGGTGGGCTGTCCTCTGTGGCAGCAGATGCAGCCCCAGCAGAGACATTTCATCTGTGTCAAACCATCCCAGGCATTTGCAGGGTTTGAAGGGAGCTGAGGGGTGCGGGTCGGGTGTCCCCCAGTCCCTGGACCTGGCAGTCGAGGTGAGCCATGAGCACAGCCCCACGGCTGCTTCCCTAAGGCTCAAAAATTGCTAAAACACAAGTTTTCCCTATTCCTTTCTTTTCCTTTCATACCAGGGATGGAGAAGGGTGTGAAGCAAGGAGGCTTTTTTATTTCACTTTAATTTTGCTTTAAAATGCTGTACACTTAATCCTCTTTGGTTTATTTTGCTTCAAAAGAAATGCCAGTAAAAATTTCAGCCATCAGCCATCAGAGAGAGATAGTATTGCCAGGGGTGTTTTTTTCTCGGAAAATGCCCTTGCTGGAGGAAGATTGAACCTTTGATGAGATACATTTTTCTTATCAGCTATAAAACATTGTCCTGACGTGACACGGTTTTGGGGAGATGTGAAGGGGTCTCTTGTGCAGCGTGCCGGGGTGGTCGGTGCTCGCTCACAGGCCAGGCTGGCCATGGTCTCCCTTTGACCTGGGATGGTTCCCAGTCACTCTCACAGGCACGTGTTCCCATGGGAGCCTGTTCCAGGACATGACATCATCTCAGAAATTCCAGCATTTCTCCAGAAATGTCAAGAATGGTGGGGGCGAAATTCGTGGACACTGATAGAAATCCACTGGTGCCTGAGTTCTGAGAGGGCAGGACGGGGAGTGCTGCAGGTAGAAGCAGAGCTTGTCCCAGAGGCAACTTCTAAACTAGGACATTTTAAAAGTTCTCCTTTTTCTGAGCAGATCCTGACTCCTCAGCGTGAAAATCTGCTATAAATAGCAACTTACATCAGCCACTCTCAACATATTTTTGAGGGTTCCCCTTTCATTCAAGATTGAGAATTTCCCTATTTCTGCTAGCACCGAATTTGTTTTGGGCTTTTGCTTTATTTAGCACTTTCTCCCGGGATTTTTTGGGGACTTGCAGAAAACATTTATGGTATCCCTCTATGTAAATTGGTGCAACATCAGCCAGATTGCTTCAGACAGCCTGTCCTGCTGACTCCAAGCACTGTGCACCGGCTGCAGGGGCAAAGGGACACCACGGGCTGAGTTAGGGATCCTGAACCCACCTGGAGCCACGGTGGGAAAACTTCCACCTTAAATCACCTCCCTGCTGTGCTATGAACCTGATCACCCCTGAGATGCTCTGGTCTGCTTTGGTGGCTCTTCCACAGCCGTCTGTCCATCAGAGAACAGCTCCCAGGTCAGATGGTCCTTCACCCAAGAGGAGTAGCTTCCTCTCATTCTGACAGGGGGGAGAGCTGGAAGAAATTATTTTCTCATTTCATCATGACTGTAACGCGGGAAAGTGGGTGAGGAAACATTTTTTAGGAGCATGTTGCAACACCCGGGGCACTGTTGATATGACTATAGCCTTCCACTTCTAGCAAGCCTGCAAAGAGCTGGCAAAGGGGGAACTTTGGTCAGGTTTCTAAGGAAAAGTGAGACAAAACAAACACCCTGATTTTAGAGTTATTTCAGCTTTCAGCAGTAGAAAAGTTTCAGCCCTATAAGGCACATTAGCTGGGCTAAACTGATCCTACATTGACTCAGCTAATCTAAGAAAATTTTTTTTGATTCATTAAAAAATGCACCGGGCTAAACTGATCCTACACTGACTCAGCTAAACTAAGGAAATTTTTTTTTGATTCATTAAAAAATGCTCTCTGAGAGTCCAAAAAAAAATCATCATCTGCTTGCTGACAAAGGCATGAAGGCATGGAGGCTTTCAGCTGCCTGAAATGGAGAAGGATACCATTGAGAACATTTGCATAATTAATGCAGATTTCCAAGTAATTCTCCTGTTCTAATGAACCTTGATTTTTCTCCAAACATTTCTGCACCATAAATGGAATTTCTCCTGCCTGCCCTACCCACATCATGTGCCTTGGGAGAGGGACGGGACCAGAAGGCTGTAGGTGGCAGATCTCAAGACGTGACCCATGAATGCCTGAAGGTACAATCACAGGGAACAGCTCAGAGGCAAATCACGCTCTTACATACATCTACAAGTTCTATTCCCTGAACAACCTGACAGTGGAGCCAAGTGAGCCACCGCTAGCTCAGAGTCGTTTTCTGGTCCAGCTGGCTCCCACCTCCTGCCTGGCTGCCTGTCCTGTCCTGCCTGCGGAGGCAGGCTCTCTCCTCATCCTCGCAGGATAGCTGGGGACAAGCAAGCTGACAAGCGGAAGAGGGGGATTGAGGTCTGAACCAAAGAGCAAGCTGGTGAGGTGCCTCTTTCTGCAAATGGCAAAGGGAAGGATGCAGATGGGACTGGACTGGCCATGGTGCGACCAGGAAGGAGGTGATGCTCAGCATGGCAAGAGCCACCTTTGCCCCACGGGGTAAGTCTGCCCTCCTCAGTCAAGGCAAGGGGCAGGTACAGCACCACAACTCCCATCAGGAGCTTTCTTGAGGGTGAACCACCTCTGGGACTTCTCCTGTGCAAGTCCAGGACTGTGTTGTCCTTCAGGCCCTTCTCTGCCTGCACGGAGCAGAGGAGTTAACCTGCACGGAACTAACCTGCCGTGGGCTGACCTGCCTCCCCTCCCACCAGCCATGGCAGGTTGGGGGCTGTGCGCACCACATGGTGTTGGAATGATATTTTGGGAAACACCAGGTCATTTACAGAAGGTGTCTGCGTCAATAATAGAGAGCCTTTAATAGAAACACAATGAGTCAGTGCTCAGCACTGCGGTGAGGGTGCAGAGGTACTGGCGGTGCGGTTGGGTTGCTCCGCTTTACGTTATAGTTCTTCCACTGACTTATAGGCAGTATCCGTCAAGACATCACCGCTCAGCAGTACCTTGAAAATAACAAAATGGAGACAATTTCCAGAAATGTGTCTGCCTCCCTGTTGAAAACAGATGTCCTAGGAACATCTCATTACAGCTGGATGGACCTCAGCTCTTCCCAGAGCATCCGTCACCTCCCTGCCAGGTCTTCCCTCTCCTCCTCTGGGACAAAGAGGAGTTTGGTAGAGCCCCAAGGCTCTGTGTGTAGCAGCTTCTTCCCAGTGGACCATCCCTTGTCACAGCCCTTGCCCAGCCCTCAGAGAGCAACCTCACCTATCCATAGCCCTTGAAATTTAACTGTTCAATCTGAATTGGTCATTTAGAGTCTCCTTATAGGACATGGAGTGTGGCAGGGACCTCCAGGAGATATCATCCCATCTCAACTCTCTCCCTTCAACTCAGGAGGAAACCCAAGTGCTTCAGCTTCTGCAGCTCTTTTTCATGCCCAGCACCACCTGTGCAGGTGCCTGCAGGACATGCCCCGAGTCCCCTCAAACTACATGAAGCATGTGCAGGACACAGAGTGACATCTCCTGTCTCCTGCCACTGGGGCAACATGGGCTGGGCAGATGTGAAGTCTATGACAGAGGAGATCTCAGCTCCCTTTTCCCTGTCCTGCCTCATCCTTTGGACAGTTTTAAGGCTCAGCTTGACAAGGTGCTGGGCTGCATCATTTAAACTGTATTTCTTTACTTTACAGGGTTGGACTAGATGATCCTTGAGGTCCTTTTCAACTCAGTAGTCTATGATTCTATGACCCTGTCCATGGTCTTCAGCCCATTTGCATGGCTCTTGCAAGGACGCACTCTCACCTCCAAGCTGCTGGGGCAGGTTGGGTAACAGGGGCCTGTTGACAAATACAGGAACCTCCACGGGGGAACTTCTTACTAAGGGGCATGCACGAAAGAAGCAGAAATAGCATCGATGAGTGTTTCATATCCTGTGTCACTGGAGAGGCACTGAATCGAGGGGGCAGTTTCACGCTTCCGGGGCTGGGGCTGCTGCTCCGTTCCATCACGAGATTCCACCATGAGCAGCCTCTTCTCTGGGGGAAATTCCACTACGCAAGCCACGGCGCAGACCTCCTCACCCCATAAATAGAGGAGCTCCTGACTATCTCAGCAGACAGAAAAGAGGCTTTCAAGCTCCACTTGCCTGCTTCAGCACCAGCCACCACTTCTCAGCTGACATGAAGGTCTCTGTGGTCA
>NW_009717188.1:10187-10417 GCF_000703405.1 Apaloderma vittatum | reverse complement strand
CGGGGGCTCCGGGGCCGCTGGGGCTCCCCTGCCATGGGAAAGGCGCAGCTCAAAGCACAGCACTGGCTCCGTCAGTGCCAGCTCAGGGTGAACCCAAAAGAGAAACAATTAAAGAAGAAAAAAAGACCTCAAATTTTTCCTTCCTTCTCCTCACCCTGCCCCTCACCAGACCTGAGAGTCTGCAGCCCCAGCTCCCTGTCCCTGCTCACCATCCCATGCCACCACTGACA
>NW_009717188.1:4034-10014 GCF_000703405.1 Apaloderma vittatum | reverse complement strand
GATGAGGGGCACAGGAGGTGCAAGGGGGTGCTCCATGGACTCAGGGGGCTCACACCAGTCCAGCCTCCACCGTTTTGCAAACTAACTGGGGGCTGAATTTAGGGCTTGGCTGAAGTTCTCTCCCAGCGAAAACTCACCACTCTGCACCCTGCAGGTTTATCACGAGGAAGAAGCGCGAAGTCTGCGCCAACCCCGAGCAGGAGTGGGTCCAGCAGTACGTGAACGATCTGGAGCTGAACTGAGGGGCAGATGCTGCAGCCCTGGGACCCCCGGCTGCCAGGATGAGCGAGCCAGAGCCAGCAGCGGGCTCCATCAGAAATGCTTCAGCATCACTTGAAACCAGCTGAGGAATTCAAATTGTTCTAGATTTCTACTTTAATGTGCCATTTAATTTTTTATAAAGGAGGGATCAGGTGCAATAACTACATTCCAGACAAATAAGAATATTATTTAATAGGTATATTTTTTTTAAATGAAGATCAAAGTTCGACTTATATTTTCTATATTTAATTAATTTTATTTTTGATGTAATATTTAACTCAAATTCCAATAAATAAATATTTTTGTAAGAACCTTCTATCTTTGCCTCTATTATGATTCTTTGAAATGACCATAGCTGAAATTATAGTAGTGGTAAAATGTTCTTTATTCCCTTTTCTATGCTGTCAAAATCCCCCAAGATTTACCTACCTGAACATCCTGTTTTGCAAAATAAGAAGAGAAAAGCCACGAAGGAGGAGGTATGAGAAAGGTACAGAATACATTCAGGTAGCTTGGTTCACTCTTTTATAAGGTATTTAATCACTACTCATTATGACTACTGGCAGCTGGTTAAATTCCATTGTTGGCCCCATTACAGGCAATCAAAATGTTACCTTCAGGGGCTGAAATTTAACATACTGGCTGCTTCAGGGAGAGTTTTCTAAGAGCTGCAGCTAAATGGATCAGCTATTCCCAGAGCTGAGGATGGGAAAAATATGTTTCACTACAAGATTTTTAGAACTATTTCATTATAATCTCATTTAACTGGGACATGAGGCTTAGCCAGATGTATCCCTCTTACAAGAAAAGGTGGTTTTTCTCCATGCCTCCAAAACCTGCCTATCTCTGGAGATGTCTGTCCAGAGATGCTGTGTCTTCCTGCAACCACCTCAGGGTGGTCTGTCAGCAGACCCCAGCCCCAGGGCAGGATCTGCCCTTGCAAGGAGACATCTCCACTGCAGCCCTGGGGCTGGTCTCCCACCAGAGCTGAGGGAGATGGAGCACATCCCCCTGATGGCATTGAGGTTGCTCTAATCAGCTCTGCATACGTGCTGTTGGATGAGTAACGAGGGTGTGGGTTCCTCCCGCCTGGACCTCTGGTGTCTACAGGGCAGCCCAATGAAAAAGGCTCAGGTCAGAGACCTGCCTGCGCTCATCTCACCCCAGGGTGTTCACACACTGGGAGGACAAACTCGAACATCAGTGAGACATGGGGCAGCAGAGCAGGGAGGGGGCTAATGGGAAGGGATGAAGATGAGTAGACACAGAGCAGAGGCTGGGTTGGGAGTCATGCAGCGAGAGAAACCTCAGGTGGGCCTGGGAGGGACCAGCAGGATGTGGGTGTGTTTGGAGGAGGAAAGGAGCACGTTGGTTGTGTCAGGAGTCTCGTCACTTCAGGAGCTGCAGCCCCCAGCTTCTCAGCCCACCCCACCAATCATCCCACTACAGCGCTGACTGCACTCAGCTTAAAATAGCATCCGAGGAGGACGGGGGTGAAGCGAAGGGCTGTGCCAGAAAGCAGGACTAGACTCCTCATCCTTAAGATGTTGCTGGGAAGGAGGCCATGGCTGGGAGGTTCTGGTGGATGACACCACGAAGGCAGCTGTGCCTTGATGGCAAGGAGCTGCTCCCGCATGCAAAGGTGGTGGCTTTGGTCACATCCCTGACTTCCCAGGCACTGCCCAGGGCCAGCTTAGGGAGCAGGGCTCGTCACAGCCACGCTGGAGGTGAGGACACTGGGTACCAGCCAGCCCCGTATCTGGGTGCTGGAGCCCAGTAGCTTCACCCTGAGGACCTAACGGAGTGTCCAGAGCTCCAGGGAACAGCAGGAGCCAGAGAGACCTGCAACGGGGTCATCCTAAAATGGGTTGAGCCTCCACAGTCCCTCTTGGCTACAAGCCCCTGTGACACTGGGAGCAGTCCTGCACCCTTGGGGTTTCTTGTTAAAGGACACCCAGCGCAGGGTCACCCAGCAAGCACCATCCAGCCCATGCACTGTTTGAGCCTGTTGCAAACAAGGCCATGCACCCATGTCCTTAACAACTCTGGTCACATTCGAGCCAGCCACAGCAGACACCTACCCCGGGGTACCTTAGCTAACTCCTCACCACTATTCTGGGAGCCTGCAGGGAGTCCTGAATTGCTCATGTCTTTCTCGATCTCACACCCGCCAACGCATGACAGCTCAGAGGAGCCCTCAAAGTTCAAGCGAGGAGCGCAGCACACTTGTTAATCCACACCCCCAGACACAGGGGTGTGAACAAAGCCCGCACAAGCGAGGCAAAGGCAGCTAACAGCTTTCTGCACGCTAGCAGCTGCCTCCAAGGCCCATGAGCAGCGCTGTGTGCGTGGAGAAAGCATCCTCAGAGATCTTCAGAACTGCCCCATCTTGCAAAGGAGGAGGAGCGCAGGAAGGCAGCCTGCAGGGGGGACAGGGGGGCAAGGGCTGCAATACTCATGTCACCGTCAGCTCAAATCTGCACCCAGAGGAGGGGATGTATTTGCCATATACGCTGATGCAGCTCTTTGAGGCTGACCTTGCTAACTATGACCTTGTCATGATGCTCATCTCTCCCAAAAACAGCCTTGAGGAGATGGAGATGGGGCAAGCGAATGCAAAAAGCAGAGGACACTAAGCCTGAGACTGGAGACAAAGAGAAAGAGTGGGATAGGACTGAAGAGGAGAGTGGCTTGCAGGGAGTTTCCTCTGCATTCAGACCAAGACGAGCAATAGTGTCAAGGGTTTCAGAATTTGTAAACTACTAACAGAGGGACTCATCCTGAAACCACAGTGTGGTATTCACTGAATATTTTATGCAATGTACATAAAGGTAAATATTTTTAATGGACACTTTGGGAAAGTCTAGCTGTGAACAAAAATAAAGTCATTACTATGATAAGAATATCATCATTATTATCACATACATGCACATCTCTATATACATGTTGTTTCTATTATTTTGTTGTGTCCATAGGCATTCTGAGGTACAAGGACAAGAGGAGCTGGAGGTCAGAGTCTGGCATCGCACAGAAGGAGGAGCTGGGCTGGGCTGGTCGAGATATAGATTGATGGCAATCGAGGTTTATGATCTGATGGCTTTTACATCTCCACTCTTTCACAGAGGAATTAGACACCCTGAAGGCAAAAGTGCACTCGGAATTGCCAGCTCCCTGCCTTCCTCACCATCCCAGGGACCAAGGCCCTGGCTCACTGCAGGGAGGGGAAGCTCAGTTCTCCACCCAAAAAGCTCTTCCCAGAGACACCAAATGGGGGAGTATGGGGGCCAGCATCCAAAAAAGACACGTATGGGTTTGCATGCTGCATATAGAAGTACTGTTTTCCTAAAGTAGTGCTATATCCCAGACTTCCAGGGATAGAGTATGCTAGAAATGGTGGCTGGCTATCACCTTTCCTCTAACGGCCAGCAAAAGGCAGAAGTGGCAATGAAGACCAAAAAGAACGTTTCTGCTCAGTTCCTAGACACAGACAACCCGTAAAATGATGAAGCCTTTTCCACTGTACTAGAAGAGGAAGAAAGATAACATTTGTTGAGAAAACACGTTCTTAAAACCACAGGTCTGTAGATTTTGCTGAGGAAAATTTTAACAGGGAACACTGTCAGCATCTCTTGGTGACCAAACTGACCCAAGAGCCAAAGCCTAAAAATGTGACATTACTCTAGTGATTGCTCATAAAAGCAGCTCCCTGATTACTCAACCCATGGCCCTTCTGCCAGACGTGGTATCCCAAGGGGTTACAGCCTTCAGTAAAACCAGACACCTTGAGCAGATCACTCCTGGGACTCACCACAGGAAGAGACTGTCTCAATCCAAAATGCCCCTGCAAAAAATATGTGTATACATATGTATACACACCCATCTTCTTTCAACATATGGAAATCAAATAGAAATGGTGTTGGGAAGACCCATGTTCTCAGGCTAGATCATGCTGAGCTGTGCAGCCATCCCTCAAGGCTGAAGGTGGCTGATCCGAGCAGCATCTGGTCCTCATTGGGCAGGATCCTAGTGAAGGCCAGCACCAGGGAATAAATGTGTTTCTACCGAGGATGGGGGCAAGCTCCATTTGTCATGACAGAAAACCTGCTTGCAAATCACTTTAGGAACAGCTTTAACTTTAAGGCAGCAGGGAGCTCTAAAAGCCAGGTCCCAGTGATCTCAGCTTTTCTCCACCTGCCCAGTGCCAACCAGTCTGGTCATCTCAGACTGGCATCTGCCTCAAACAGTTTCTTAGATGTGGGTGATGTGGAGAGTCCACCAGACAGAAAAACTCATTGCATATTCGGAGCTGTCTCTTGCCTTCAGCCTTTACCCTCTGGTAGAGAGAGATTTGTGATTTCTAGGAACGCTTAGGAAGCTGCATCGGGGTGAGTTCACATCCTTTCTGCTCAATCATTTCTTCCTCCTATTTGCAAGAGCTCTGAACTGTCACACTTCCTCTGTCTCTCTTCATCCCTCCGGCATTGCAGCAAGTGCCACTCGTCTGTCACCTTGCCACGGTCAGATTGCTCTTGCTTTCTGGACAGTTTCCATCTCACCACCTGCTCCCATCCCTGGTTCAGTGACATTTAGCCTGCTCCCTTCCCAACTGCCACCTTGCAGAGCAGGTTTCCCTGGCTGTCCTCACCCCTCCTCTGCTTCCAGTCCTCCGTCAAGACCTCGAAGTTCATGTCCTTTCTTACCTTCTCAGGCTCAATAAACTCCCTCTGTAAGATCTCCATGGAGGTCAATGAGCTGCAGAACCCAAAACCCATTGCCCTTCTCCTTCCTGGGACATGGCAAAGCTTCTCCGTTTTCTTCTCTCTGCTGTGCAGACTCTAAAAGAAAGAGTCTGCAGCTGAAGGGAAGAGGATGGGATCCCCTGTCCTGGGGTGGGCAACACACCACTTCCTTCACTGGGAGATTTCCAACCCAAGAGGCTTTTGAGGGGAAGTGAAGGGGCTGGAGCTACCAGACCTGGGGGTGGTCTCCTCACCAGGGAAGAGAGAAAGCAGCCCAGGGACCACCACACCCATACAGATGTCCCCTCACCTTTGCCCCAGACCCCAGCACCACGAGGCTGAAGTGTGACCAACTGCACAAGTCCCTGCCTGGAGGCTGCTTGCCTTGCTGTGGTGTCCCACTGATGCCACAACAGAATCTCTTCAGAACCCTCTCCATGTCAGAGAGGACCAGGTCCAGCAGCATCCTTTGCCCTTTGAGATGCTCCACAAAGCCACACAAGCCTCCCCAAATCAACTCTTTATTGCCTTGTTTCAGTACAATTCACACCAAAATCAGCATTGGCAGCACAACCTTCTCCAGCAGCCTGTGAGATGAGTGGCAGGGCAGTGGTGGTCAGTGGGATCTCCTGTCCCTACTAATGGCACAGAGCATTAGGGTACATCCCTTCTTCAGAGTGCCCTTACCAGCACGGACACAGTGTGCAGCAGGTGACACACTCAGCAGGTCACCTTCAGTACAATTCACACCAAAATCAGCATTGGCAGCACAACCTTCTCCAGCAGCCTGTGAGATGAGTGGCAGGGCAGTGGTGGTCAGTGGGATCTCCTGTCCCTACTAATGGCACAGAGCATTAGGGTACATCCCTTCTTCAGAGTGCCCTTACCAGCACGGACACAGTGTGCAGCAGGTGACACACTCAGCAGGTCACCCCCAGGAGCACAAGGGACCCTGCCATGACACTTATCAAGACACATGG
>NW_009717188.1:3230-4019 GCF_000703405.1 Apaloderma vittatum | reverse complement strand
CCCCTCCTGCTCACAGGAGGAGCTGGTCAGGCTCCCAGGTCTCTGCCCACTGGTGAGAAGCCAGAGCAGATGCTATCACAGGATGATGCATCCTGTCCCCTGCGTGTCCCTGACCCAGGAGATCACCAAGGGCTCTGCATTTCTGCCCCCCAAAAAGGCACCGAGAAAAAAGAGGGGCCGTAGATTCCCTGAAAACCTGTCAGTGAAGGTGTAGATATGGGAGCGGTCGCTCACATTGTAAAAGGAGATTTCTCCTGCCTCATAGTCCAGGAAGACGCCGACACGCCGGGGTCTCACACTCAGGGTCAGTGGGGAGATGGGCGAGGTGAGGGCCTCGTAGCTGCCACTGTTTTGCAGCCGCAGCACCCAGTAGCCATTGTTTGGGGAGAAGAGGACGTTGCCTTTCCGGCTGGCCGACTCCCGGCACAGCCCCAAGCCCCACTCGGGCTTGTCTCCACCGGAGTGGTGCCGAACCTCTTGGAGTTTTCGAAGAGAGACAGAAGCAGCTTCTTGCTCCCGCGCCGCACGCTCTTGCGGTCCTCAGACAGGGTGAGGTCAGGGTGTGCCGTCTCGGGGTCCAGAGTCACATCCACTGGGGCGAGAGAAAGATGGAAGGACACACAGGACTTCAG
Source organism: Apaloderma vittatum (assembly GCF_000703405.1). Classification (NCBI taxonomy): domain Eukaryota; kingdom Metazoa; phylum Chordata; class Aves; order Trogoniformes; family Trogonidae; genus Apaloderma; species Apaloderma vittatum. Next base: position 3,387 of record NW_009717188.1, on the reverse strand, counting down.
AGGTCTGCAGGTGCAGACATGACCCATACATTGGGCTCTTCCAGCTCTTCCTGCCTCCTTCATTTATTTGCTTGTGCCCATGGTTTTGCACAGCTCCCAGCACAGCCCGACAGCGGGGAAGTGCAATAGATAAAATCATGCTAAGTATAAACCACAT
>NW_009717188.1:447-3200 GCF_000703405.1 Apaloderma vittatum | reverse complement strand
ACGAGGGTGGCCCCACAGCCCCTGGCACAGGGGCCATCACTGCCATCATTGAAAGCAAGAGTTCATGGGCAACACAAAGCCTGAAACTCCTGAGCAACCTCCCAGGCGTCAGGGTCACCTCACAACACCTCCAAGACCAGAACAAGGAAGGTCTCCTCACCGTGAAACCAGCCTGAACTCGTTAGTACACAGACTGGGACCAGTTGAATAAAGCTTGCTGAAAAAAGCCTCCCCCTTACCTTTGAACCTCTTCAGCATGTCCCTCATGCCCAGGCAGCGCTCGGGGATGCTGTAGTTTTCCTTCAGGGTCACAGACACAGCTTTGGGGGACTGGAACTTTATCTCCTCACACCTGAAAGGAGAGCAATGCCCATGGCTGTATCCAGAGCCTCCAGCACAGCCGCTCTCTCTGGTTTAATGCCTTTTTGTTTGGCATGGAGCAGACATGAACATCTCACTTAGAGCCTGGAGGCAGCCAGGATGGTAGGAGGATTAAGCATAGGTACGCACCTGCTTAGGATGCTTTTCATGTCCTAGAAAGACAAGAGAAAATCCATTCTGGGTGTGGGGCTCCAGAGTCTCAAATCCCACAGCCAGCCTGGTCCCAGCCACCCACCCAGACAGAAAAGGTAGCAGGGCTGAGTTAGTGGGGCTAGTGGCATAGCCTGACCTTGAGCAGCCAGTCAGCTGGCTGCTGGCTCTTCTCCTTTATCTCCAGGATCAGCTCCTCCAGCAAAGACTTCTGTTCCACCAGCCTGGTCAGGTTTTCATTGATCAGCAGCAGAATCCGTTTCTCCTCCTCCTCCAGCTTCTGGAGCAGCAGCTTCTCCTCGTCAGCCAGCAGCCGATGCAACTTCCCGAACTCGCTCACAATCCTCTCCCGCTTCTTCTTTACTGTCTCCTTGCGATAAAAAAATAAATGGGGTGAAGCAAGGCAACGTTAGCCAGGAAGCTGAGACAGAGCTGAATTCTCCAGCATCCATACCCAGCATAAGGCCCTGGGAAACCACCGCATTTTTTTGGTAAATGCATTTGTTTAAAAAAAACAGCCAGAGGCTGTGCTTTGCTTCGCCTGAGTTCCAGCAATAGGACTTTGTCCCCGGAACACTTCTGCTCAGCTGCACCTCAGATGTCTCAGTGCAGCACAAGGGGAGTGGGGGGTGCGGCCGAAACCAATAGCAATGGGAAAGCGGTGGAAGAAGATCTGGGGCTGGGGAGGGATGGAAAGGGAGGACTCCCTGAGTGTCTGAGAGTTCTCACTACAGCCAGCAACAGGCAGAGCCTGCCAGTGTTTTAGCATTTTTCATCTGAGGCCTTGAAACTGGCACTTTACTTGAAACTCAAAGCACCAGGAGAACACGTTGTGGTTAGCTAGGACCGTGAAACCTCAGAACACAGGAGATAAATGAAAGGAAACTGAACTGCTTTTATCTTTCTGTCCAAGCACATGATTTCTTGGACCTGAGTCATGGAGGCTTAATAAGCCAGGACGGTCACAACCACTTCCTCTCCCCCACTGCTTGCAAGGGACATTTTTTCCTTTTTACTAAAACAGAGCAACCAGCCTCCAGGCTGGGCAGAAGACGGAGGCAGCTGAGATGAAGCCCTGGAGCCCTGACTCAGGCGAGCAGGGCGAGAGCGACACAGCCCTTTCACAACCTCCATTCCCGGCCCCATCCCAGCCCTGAGGGGGACAGCAGGCAGCAGGGGCACCCCAAAAATCCACCACCCACTCAACCAGGCTGCAGCAGGTAGGCAGTGTTGCTGAGCAAATAGCTAGTGAAGTCCAACGTAACCTATTTTCCCTGTCAAAGCTGATTAATCATCAACACTAGCTCAGCACTGGATAACTCAGTCCAGAAGTTTCGTTTCCTTTTCTTGCAGTTACTTTTACTTCACAGCTCTCACCCTGGAGGGACCTGAAACGCAGCTGTTTCGCTGTATTTCCCTGGGACTGCCTGGAGTTGGGCAGAGGTGCAGTAATTCAGCTTTACTTTTTTTTTTAATGAAAACACTTCTAGTTCCTGTTGCTGTGAAGCAGAGCTCAGTGTATGGATCACGACTGACTTGTAACTCAAGCACACATTGTGAAACAAAAGGCAAATGAAAAATATTCAGTGTGTAGTTGTTTAACCGGCACAAAAGCCCCCATGGTTTCAGTGCAGCTGGCATGCTGCTCTGTGTAAAGTATTTCTTGGCAAACCTTTTCAATTTTTTTACAGAGCTGCACACAGTCACTGAGCTGGTTTCCATCACAACAGCAGGACATGAGGACGTGTCCCATCCTGACAACTATGAAAAATTCATGGAACCGGATAAGATCGTGATTGCTGAGATCTGTGAAGCTCGCTCTTTAAGAATTAAGCCAGGCACCTGCCTTGCACTCCTGGGTTTTCATTTTTTCCGCTGACTCACGCTTCTTCACGTCCTCCACTTCCTTCAGAAGATTCTCCAGGGATTTCTGGAGTTTGACCTGAAAAGGGAAGAAACAGGCTCAGCTCGTCCCAGCAGCACCCACCATTCGGCTGGGCCCCCTTCTTGCCCCTGGGACTCGGGTGCCAGCAGACAGCCTGGGGACCCAGGGACGTTGACCCCACAATGCCAGGCAGTGCCAGCCCTGGCACCCGGACCCAGCAGCTGCGCCCTTCACTCTGCTCCCAGCATTAACTCTCTCTGCTCTCCTTGGGTTTTCCCTGGAGAACAAAGTGACTGCTCCCCGCAATGCCGGGGCGTAGGGCAGCCATCGGGAGTAT
>NW_009717188.1:0-270 GCF_000703405.1 Apaloderma vittatum | reverse complement strand
GCCATCGCTGCCACCTGCTCCTTTTCTGTTGGGAGGGAGGTGGTGGGCTCCTGGTGACCGACCTCCTCCCCAGCACCAGCGTGCCCAGGATACATGGGGGTGGGACACAGGGACCCCCAGCACCCCAACCTCCCCTACCTTGTACACCTGCACGGCCTCCTCGATGGGGTAGACAGTGTGGGAGCGGTGGTGCAGGGACTCCCGGCACACCACACAGATGGCTTCCTCGTCCTCCTCACAGAAGAGTTTGAGGCGCTCGTCGTGCTGGGC
>NW_009717187.1:2493-3750 GCF_000703405.1 Apaloderma vittatum | reverse complement strand
GAGGAGGGGGGCTGCACCTGCCGGGACCCCGCTCCCAGCCCCGCCGGCATCTGTGCCGCCGCATGTCCGTCTGCAGCGGGCGCATGCATGCAAAAATAAGACATTTCTTCTTTCTCTTCTGCCTGCGCATTCCTCAAAAAGCTAATATTCATGAAAGGTAATTCAATCAAACCGCGATGCCTATCAGCTAATGCAGCAAAGCTGGCGCAGGGGTGAGAATGGGAGCCAGGAACACAAAAGCCCTGTTTTATTACCTCCTGCTTGCCTGAGAATTGCTTTTCTCCCTCGAGTGAGCCGGCTAAAGCTGGCTTTATTATGTTAACCTATTTGCGTGTCAAGAGCTATTGTGCCTCTCTTTATCTGTGTTTGTATTTGCTCGATGCAGGGAATAAAAGGACGAGGCGAAAATGGATGGCTGGTCAGTGCTTTGCACTCTGGGGGCACTGATTGGTTGCTAAGTGATTTGCATCCCCGGTAATCGCTTTTATCTCGGAAGGATGTCGTGTATAATTATAAGCCTACTGACATCTTTTGAAATCTGCCTAATGGGTGTTTTTAATTTACATGGGAAGCAGGGGCTATTTGTGTTGCTCTGATTACAGGTTGCGCGGCTATATGGTTTAAAATATAGATATTTCCACAGACGCGGGGGACCGGGAGTGACGAGGCGGTGATTTTTGGCCAGCCCCTGCTCTCCCAGGGATTTCTGGAAGAGCAGAAGTCACCGGCCGTGAGTTTGGCGTTTAATCTCTTCACCCACCGTGCAGCCCGGGCTGCTGCTCGACCATGTGCTCAGCCTGTGCGTCGGCTGTTCCCAGAGCCATCCCGGTAAAAAAACTGACTGCTGCAAGCTAGAGACCCTCAGAGCTCCCCTCTGAAACATTGCTGGGCGGGGGTCCAGGCCATGCGCCCCCTGCTCCGGGCATCCATACCAGCATGGGGCTGGCGGTGCTGCTGCGAGTGGCGTGGGGAGCAAGCTGTGCCGGCGGCACGGAGCCCAGGCTCTTTGCTGGGGTCAGTATTTAACTGGTCGCTGGCATTCGAGCTGAGCCCCACCAAGTTCTGCAGGGCTGATCCTGTGCCTGGATTCAAGTTGCAGGCGGTGGGTTGACGTGGCATTTGCTCACGGCAAAGCCCCTGATCACCTGTGGTCCCACCACAAGCCCCTGGCACCTGCTCCCAGCGGGCTCCAGGGCCCTCCGAGGCATTAACAGGGCTCAGGGTGTGCTCCTGGGGTTCCGGGCGCATCTCTGGGGT
>NW_009717187.1:1906-2340 GCF_000703405.1 Apaloderma vittatum | reverse complement strand
CCTGACGTGAGGTCGGTGCTCGCGATGGGCTCATTCCGCAGTGGGCGCAAGGCAGGTTACCATGCGGGCGGCTGGGGCCAGCTGCCTTCCTCCTCTTCCTCCTTCCTCCTCTCCACACCTGAGCTGCAAATGTGCCCATGCGCTTAAGGGAACCCTATCGGTTTGCAGGACTGAGGTGGTTTCCTGGCAAAGTGGGAAAAGTCGATACTTTGGGGGGCAAGCCCTGGAACCCACACCCTGGGGGGCTGCACCCTGCGGGGGCGCCCCCCCCCCCACACCAAGTCCTGGCTGGCGAGCAGCGCGGGCGCCGCTATTTATGGCTGGCTGTAAACAAACTCCCAATGAAAGAAAGTTAATGACCTGAGACTGACGGGAGCCTGCTGGGAATTTTTATAGCCCCTGGGACTCCTTTTGCTAAAGAGAGAATACATCAG
>NW_009717187.1:0-1798 GCF_000703405.1 Apaloderma vittatum | reverse complement strand
GCCCCCTTTTTACCCCAGCGACGGGGAGGCACGTCTCAGGGTCGGGCGTTCTCTGAGGCTTTCGCCATCTGTAGGTCTGGGCTGGAGCGAGGGCTGGCTTAGCGTCGCTGGTAACCACACACTAATAAAAACCTTAATACCCTGCAGCGGGGGGAGGTTTCGCCGTCAGACATAAATATTCATATTGCTTCCGAATTGAGCCACAGTTGCGCGACGGCGGAGGCGGGAGGTGGAGATGTTGCGGCATGGGGTGCTCGGAGGCCCCTCTGCCCTGCCCACCCGGTCGCCGTGTTTAATATTGCATCGTGGCTAATGGCAAGGTGTGAATATCATTGTCAGTGCTCCCCAGGGGGGACGAGATGGTGAGGGTAACGGAGGGTGCCCACTCCCTTCACCATCGCCTCGCACGTACAGCCTCCGTCGGCGCGCGACGCTTGATTTACTGAGGAAAGCTGGCAGTTAAACCTGACAAATCGAAGGCAGTTTTAAGTGGTTCTGGTTAATTAATAGTCAGGGAAGTATCAATTTTTATTTTTTTTTAAGTGATGCTCTTGGCTTGAAGGGAGAAGCGGAGCTTGACTTTGCCTTTGGGAAGTAACGCTGGGTCCCACCGGGCAGAGGGATGAAGCTGGGCTCGGTGGCTTCGCCCTTCAGTTTCTGACCCTCAGCCTGGGGGTTTTTGCTTGAATTTTTCACCCCGTGCGGCTGGTGCTGAGGGAGGTGCCGGGATGGGAAGGGATGGGGCCGTCCCACAGCCACCCTCACCTCGGTGCCCTTTGGGGCCCTGGTTGTCCTCTCTCTTCCTGTGATGAGCCACTGCCCCTGGGGTCTGTGTAGGGCCCCGCTGCGCTGGGAACCAGAGCACTTTGGGTGACCCACATTAACAGGACCCCATCCTGGGCTGGGACTGGGAGCCTGGGCTGAACTGGGATGAACTGGTGCAGCATCTGCTGCCCTCAGTGCGTGTGCACATCACCCAGATGCCCTCCTCTGCTGAGCTTGAGCCATGGGAATGCCAGCCCGGGTTCAGACTGTTGGAAGACCGTGAGGAAAGAAGCTTAAACTTACCTGTAAGAAAGAGAAAAGCATCAGGGACTGCTCCCTGGTGCGTCAATGCCTCCATGTTCTCGCTCGGGGCCGTGTCCAGGAGCAGCACGAAGCCTTTGCTGGACCACGTGCTGCTCCTTTCTCAGCGTAGCCAGGGATGCAGGTGGAAGCTGTGGTTTTTCAGCAGCCCTAATGCTTGGGTATATGAGAGATTAAGGTTAGTGACCATTTTTTAACTCAATAAAGGGGAAGACAAGCTGGAGTCTGCAGTCCAGAGATATAATTAGTTCGCAGCAGTGGTGCTTTCTTGATTTAGCTTCAGAGAGCAGAACAAGACAAGGATGTTATACCCAATTAGCAATAACATACAGTCTGAGCCTCGCTAGGTGAGATAACAAGCCATTTTTATAGTTCTTCTTTACGGACTTCTTTTTTTTTGGTGGGGGAGGAGGGGAAGAAGAGAGGGACCGAGTCTTTATTTTTTTTCATCCGGGAACAATTATTAGTGATCTCAGAAAGCCCAAAGCCAAGTGGGTGATAACATTGGCCAACACAGATGATAAAATAGGAAAAGCTGAAAGAGCCTGGAGCTGGGCTGATGCTGTCCATCCGTCCCAGCGTGCTGTGAGGGGGAGGATGGGTGAGTGCCGGCTGTGTCCCCGCAAGGACATGGACAAGGGCCACCCACGCACCGGGGACACGTCCTCTCTGCCGCGGCGAGGGTGTGCGACACGTGGGCTGGCAGCTGTCC